>NC_086001.1:17284744-17587244 GCF_030014385.1 Trichomycterus rosablanca | reverse complement strand
GCTCTGAACCTTTTCTGTATTTTGGCTCCGCTGTTCCTCATGTTTCATGTTTACAGTTTCTCCATTTTACACTAATTACTAAACTTGTGTTTTTACTTTCCCGGTTGTTTCTGTGGTATTTGTGTGATTGGCTGATAGTCCTGCACTGAGGATACTGTGGGTCACTGTCAGTGTTGCCAACTCCTCAGTAAGGAAAGTAGCTATTGGCTGTCCTAAAAGTCGCTAGAAGTCACTAAATTACGTCATCGCCTAGTTTGCATAAGGTTAGCACATGTGGAAAGGTCTATATATTATTATAAACTATAGGTAACCCATATGAATAGATCCATCTGTATCTCAGACATATAGTAAACAAGTAGTATGTTACATGTATCTCAGGCATGTAGTAAATAATATTCTAACCCTCTATGAGGAATATCTTTTAAGGTTTTACCTCCGTGATTTATCATATCCTGTTGGATAAGATCCCAGTGAGAAAACTATCACACAGATCTTATTTATAGCTACAAAAACAGGGAATAAGGAACAAATCATTAGAACTGAACTGACATGGAAAAGCAACAATATTGTTTTACGTACACAAACAGCTAAGTACAAGATAACGTAATAAATGCTCAACATATTCACTCAGTAATGAACTTTATTACACACAACCTTTACTGTACCAGCTGAACTGCTAAGAAAGCACAAAACTGAAAAATAACCGAATACATTTTGTGTTGTCGTAATGTTAAGGTCGCAGACGGTGATTTAAAAATGATTGTGTTTCCTAGATGTATCACTGAATGCATGTATAAACGTGGTTAAATAAAACGTTAACACATAGCATTAGATAAACAACTGTTATTCAACTGTATGTAATCACGTATAGCTAATTCTTTGATTTTGGCTTTATTTCACCTAATGAACGTGTCATGATCTTTATAAATGCTTACAAGCAATTTTGTCAATGGCAAAAATAAATAAATAAAAAGAGAACTGCTGTGTAATTTAGTGAATTCTTGCACTGCACATGGCAGAAGACTAAAAGAAATGTAGAGCGTGTAGAATAAAAGTATTAGGAAAGTAAGAGGTTAAAAGCATCAGCTTTTATTTATTCTTGAATCATAATCAGTAAGAATCAGTGTAAATGTAAGAAACTCTGTGTCTTTTTCATTGGCATTTTATTGAGCAAAACTCAAGAGAGTTTCTCTCCACTGTGAATGTGCTGGTGTTTTTTAAGCTCACTCTTTGTATTAAAACTCTTTTCACACTGTGAGCACTGATACAGTTTCTCTCCAGTGTGAATGTGCTGGTGTCTTTTGAAAGCACTCTGTTGATTAAAACTCTTCTCACACTGTGAGCACTGATATGGTTTCTCTCCAGTGTGAATGTGCTGGTGTCTTTTGAGAGCACCCTGGGTCCTGAAGCTCCTCCCACACTGTGAGCACTGATACGGTTTCTCTCCTGTGTGCTTGCGCTGGTGTATCTTGAGAGCACTCAGGCACTTGAAGCTCTTCCCACACTGTGAGCACTGATACGGTTTCTCTCCACTGTGAATGCGCTGGTGTATTTTGAGAGCACTCCGGGTCCTGAAACTCTTCCCACACTGTGAGCACTGATATGGTTTCTCTCCTGTGTGATTGCGCTGGTGTATTTTGAGAGCACTCAGGCACTTGAAGCTCTTCCCACATTGTGAGCACTGATACGGCTTCTCTCCACTGTGAATGCGCTGGTGTATTTTGAGAGCACCCTGAGTCCTGAAGCTCTTCCCACACTGTGAGCACTGATATGGTTTCTCTCCATTGTGAATGCGCTGGTGTATTTTAAGCTCACTCTGTGTAATAAAACTCTTCTTGCATTGTGAGCACTGATACGGTCTCTCTCCAGTGTGAATGCGCTGGTGTCTTTTGAGCTTACTCTGTGTAATAAAACTCTTCTTGCATTGTGAGCACTGATAAGTTTTCTCTCCAGTGTGAATGCGCTGGTGTATTTTGAGACGACACTGGTACCTGAAGCTCTTCCCACACTGTGAGCAGACGTTTCCTTCTTCCTGTGTGGGACTGAGAGAGGTGTTAATGCTGACAGTACCAGAGGACGTTTGCTGATTACTGGAGCTTCTGGTGGGCGTCAGATCCTCATGTTCAGTCTTAATCTTCACCAGAGTGTCATATTTATCATGGTTGCAGCTCTTGATGTGATTGTGGAGCTGATTTTGGGTTGTAGAGGAAAGTGGACACGAGGAGCAGCAGAAATCCTTGTTCAGTTCTGAAGCAGAAAATATTCAAATACATTTATAACATTATAAATAATCAAATACATTTATAACATTATAAATAATCAAATACATTTATAACATTATAAATAATCAAATACATTTATATCATTATAAATAATCAAATGCATTTATAACATTATAAATAATCAAATACATTTATAACATTATAAATAATCAAATACATTTATACCATTATAAATAATCAAATACATTTATAACATTATAAATAATCAAATACATTTATATCATTATAAATAATCAAATACATTTATAACATTATAAATAATCAAATACATTTATAACATTATAAATAATCAAATACATTTATAACATTATAAATAATCAAATACATTTATAACATTAAAAATGAAAAAATACATTTATAACATTATAAATAATCAAACACATTTATAACATTACAAGTAATCAAATACATTTATAACATTACAAGTAATCAAATACATTTATAACATTATAAATAATAAATACATTTAAAACATTATAAATAATCAAATACATTTATTACATTACAAGTAATCAAATACATTTATAACATTATAAATAATAAATACATTTATAACATTATAAATAATCAAATACATTTATAACACTACAAGTAATCAAATACATTTATAACATTACAAGTAATCAAATACATTTATAACATTATAAATAATAAATACATTTATAACATTATAAATAATCAAATACATTTATTACATTACAAGTAATCAAATACATTTATAACATTATAAATAATAAATACATTTATAACATTATAAATAATCAAATACATTTATAACATTAAAAATAATCAAAAACATTTATAACATTATAAATAATCAAATACATTTATAACATTATAAATAATCAAATACATTTATAACATTATAAATAATAAATACATTTATAACATTATAAATAATCAAATACATTTATAACATTATAAATAATAAATACATTTATAACATTATAAATAATAAATACATTTATAACATTATAAATAATCAAATACATTTATAACATTATAAATAATCAAATACATTTATAACATTTTAAATAATAAATACATTTATAACATTATAAATAATCAAATACATTTATAACATTAAAAATAATCAAATACATTTATAACATGAATAATAAATACATTTATAACATTTAAAAAAATCAAATACATTTATAACATTACAAGTAATCAAATACATTTATAACATTATAAATATTAAATACATTTATAACATTATAAATAATCAAATACATTTATGACATTATAAATAATCAAATACATTTATAACATTATAAATAATCAAATACATTTATAACATTATAAATAATAAATACATTTATAACATTATAAATAATCAAATACATTTATAACATTAAAAATAATCAAAAACATTTATAACATTATAAATAATCAAATACATTTATAACATTATAAATAATCAAATACATTTATAACATTATAAATAATAAATACATTTATAACATTATAAATAATCAAATACATTTATAACATTATAAATAATAAATACATTTATAACATTATAAATAAAAAATACATTTATAACATTATAAATAATCAAATACATTTATAACATTATAAATAAAAAAAACATTTATAACATTATAAATAATAAATACATTTATAACATTATAAATAATCAAATACATTTATAACATTATGAATAATAAATACATTTATAACATTATAAATAATCAAATACATTTATAACATTATAAATAATCAAATACATTTATAACATTATAAATAATAAATACATTTATAACATTATAAATAATCAAATACATTTATAACATTATAAATAATCAAATACATTTATAACATGAATAATAAATACATTTATAACATTAAAAATAATCAAATACATTTATAACATTACAAGTAATCAAATACATTTATAACATTATAAATAATAAATACATTTATAACATTATAAATAATCAAATACATTTATGACATTATAAATAATCAAATACATTTATAACATTATAAATAATCAAATACATTTATAACATTATAAATAATAAATACATTTATAACATTATAAATAATAAATACATTTATAACATTATAAATAATCAAATACATTTATAACATTATAAATAATCAAATACATTTATAACATAAATAATAAATACATTTATAACATTAAAAATAATCAAATACATTTATAACATTACAAGTAATCAAATACATTTATAACATTATAAATAATCAAATACATTTATAAAATTATAAATAATAAATACATTTATAACATTATAAATAATCAAATACATTTATGACATTATAAATAATCAAATACATTTATAACATTATAAATAATCAAGTACATTTATAACATTATAAATAATAAAAACATTTATAACATTATAAATAACCAAATACATTTACAACATTATACATAATAAATACATTTATAACATTATAAATAATCAAATACATTTATAACATTATAAATAATCAAATACATTTATAATGTTATAAATAATCAAATACATTTATAACATTATAAATAATATAATACATTTATAACATTATAAATAATCAAATACATTTATAACATTATAAATAATCAAATACATTTATAACATTATAAATAATCAAATACATTTATAACATTATAAATAATCAAATACATTTATAACATTATAAATAATCAAATACATTAATAACATTATAAATAATCAAATACATTCATAATGTTATAAATAATCAAATACATTTATAACATTATAAATAATATAATACATTTATAACATTATAAATAATCAAATACATTTATAACATTATAAATAATCAAATACATTTATAACATTATAAATAATCAAATACATTTATAACATCATAAATAATCAAATACATTTATAACATTATAAAAAATCTAAAACATTTATAACATTATAAATAATAAAGATTGTTAGTAAATGTTAAACTGAGATCTGATGATAAAGTCCTGTACCATGATGCATCATGAATGATTGATTTCTTTAGGTTGTCCACTATGGGAAGCACTCTAGAACTCTCTGCTCGACTCTTTGCTGGATCTCTTCTCTCTGTGAATTTCTCTACACACAATACTTTATTTTTTCTTCTTGAATTCTATGTGTAATCGATCCCTTCTGTTATGTTTGTTTTGTCATTGTACATCGACCTTGAGTTTGCTGAAAGACGCTATATAAGTTAAACTTATTGCTATTATTATTATTGTAGTTTGTGTAGTTCTTAACACCAGATCAGCTGCTGTCTCTATTATCATGGCTGAACAGATTCTCACAAGTTGGGCTCGACGGTTTTCTTTATTTGTGTAAATAGAGATTAGAGTCGTTTGCGTGACTGTCAGGGTTTATTGGTGCTGTTAGTGTTAGTATTAGTGATAGACACAAATACATTCAATAATAAATGTTATTTTTACTTACTGAGTTCATCTTTATCTTCAGGTTCTTCCTTCTTCACAGGCTTCATCTGGAAACCTCCACACTGTTGGTCCTCTTGGGTGAGGTGTTCCTCAGAGGTGACGTGTTCCACAGGGATTAAAGATCCTTCACCTGAAATTCATCAATATGTGAAGAAGAAACTCAACAACTGGAGGAAACTGAAGGTTGTGGGTTTAGTTACCACAAATAAATACTACTTAGATTTAATCCAGACTGGAGTGTATCAGCACTTCTCCACAGGACAGTACGGTACAGTACAGGTTCTAATCCCACTATCCACATTTTCTTATTATTTCTACTATACTAACCATACTGTACTGTACCACACTGTCTGGTAGGAAAGTGGCATCTTGCTCCACATTTACTTACAGAAGTAACTTCTATCTTCATCTTTTTCCTCCTTTTTAATTAGTTTCTGGAATCCTTCATTTTGTGGATCCATGGGGGTTATGTGTTCCTCTTCTGCTAAATTCATTATTAAAGATCTGATAGACAGACAGACATGTAAACATATAGACAGACAGACAGATATATGAACTTTATTACCTATTAAAGAGAAATCCAAGAAAATTCTTTTAGACTCTTTAACTGCTTATTTTTAATGCTGTGAGGCTGTAAACAGAGTGAAAATGTTGAAACTATTGTGGGACTGAGCAGCATCAGACAGAAAAGACTTCTAATAGAACTTTGTGGGTTGGTTTCACAGACAGGGATTAAGCCTAGTCCTAGACTACACAGCATTTTGAATGGAGATTCTCTATTTAAAGCAACATGTAGTCCTGGACTATAAGCCTTAATCCCTGTCTGGGAAACAACCCTTTGAGTTTGGTGGAAGTGGTTTTGTGGCCCAAAGTGAAATGATTAAGTCTGATGTTCTTTACATCTAGTTTCTCATCCACTCCCAATAACAGTGCTGTACTAATACTTTTAACTTTTACTATAAACCTGTAAAACAACCTGTAAACAAAGCTACAAGAACTCGCTGTTTGTATCAAACATTAAAAACTGTAAACAAAGCTGAAAATGTGACGCGTTTATATCAAAATGTTAGAATAATTAATAAACTGTAAATCCGTTACAATCGACTGATTCATCGGTTCAATGAATCGGTTCATCAGTACTGAATCATGTGTGATGCTAACAGTTAGCGGAGCAGCTAATAGTTTGTTTGTTTAAATAAAACAAGTTAAAGCTCCTCAAATCCTCACAGTGATGTTTTATTATGAACTCTAGTTTTATTATTAATTAGAATGTGGTTATAATTAAATATAAGGGTTATAATTAAATACATATTTTACTTACAGATGAGGCTCTACAGTACAAACACAGCAGCTTCTTGTTCTTCTTATGATGTTTAATGGCGGTTGGCAGAACAACTTAAGACGCACCAGCGCCACCAACTGGACTGGAGTTGAACAGCAGCTTAGCAGTAAAACATCTCCATTAGCCCTGTATCTCTCAGCTACAGTGTTGGGGGGAACGAACCGATTCTATTGAACAACTTTTTGAAATGAACTAAAGGAACCGAGTCGCTCTTCTAGTATAAGAACAAATAATTAAGGAGTAAACTTGTTTAATGATGTTAAATTTGATTGGTTCATGGCGTTTGTGTTTTAAAGCAGAAACAAACACAGGCACATCTCTGCACAAGAGAGGATTTTTCTGAAACTAAATAAATAAAGTAAATAAATGGAATTTGTTTGTAGATGTGATTCCAGTATACAGTATTTGTTTGGGTTTAGAATGTAACATGAAAGTAAAGTAATGAGGAACGAGATTATATTTTCCAGGATGTAATGAGTAAGGTAATAGTTAAGTAATGAGTAATGAGTAATGGATTACTTTTTTGAGTAACTACCCCAACACCACTCAGGTAGCTTTAGAGAGGACTACAGTCAGTCCTAGACGTTCTTCCAAGCAGTTTCTCTAATGTCATGTTTTGTTTTCCAACTCACACATTCACATCAGTAGTAGCTTAAAAATAACACTACAAACCAACTAGTCTATAAGCACAAGAGGATCCACAAGAGGATCCACGTACAGAGGACTGATTCAGGACTTCGTGGACTGGTGTCTGCAGAACCACCTCCAGTTAAACGTGGACAAGACCAAAGAGCTGGTGGTGGATTTCCGCAGGTGCAGACCCACTTTACCATCAGTGAACATCCAGGGAATGGACATTGAGAGAGTGGACTCTTATAAGTACCTGGGTGTTCATCTAAATAACAAACTGGACTGGTCAGTTAACACTACTGCACTTTATAAAAAAGGTCAGAGCAGACTGTACCCAAGGACGGATTAAGGATAGTCTGGCCCCACCCCCCACCAAAAACATAAATAAATTAATACATTAAACAACCTGTCAATAGCTAACCCTAACACATGAATCTATTTTATATAAGTTTCTTTCTACTCTTCTTTCTTGCAAAGTCATCCACTAATTCATCAAAATTAAGCTGTCTGACCAAATCTGATTCAATGGCCAGAAGTGACAGTGAGTTCAGGCGGTTTTGGAGTTCTTTCTTAATACGACCCAGTTTGGAGAATGAACGCTCCCCTTCACAATTTGTGATAGGCACAGTCAAAAAAAGTCTAAGTGCTATGTAGACATTTGGAAAGGTTGACTGTAAATTCAAATTTATCATGGTTTTGAGCATTTTACTAGGACATTTTTCTTTTTCTGTTATGAATGATTTGTATTCATCTGCAATTCATCTGCCAGGCTCATGTTCAGATCTGAAGGATATGCTGCAGCGAGTGAGTTAGCCTTTGAAGTGAGCTCACTGTTGGACATATTGTCAGGCATAAAAAGACCATCAAATAGCTCAGTTAAGTGTGTATGCATTCAAACGGTGGTTGAGACAGGA
This sequence comes from Trichomycterus rosablanca, assembly GCF_030014385.1. NCBI lineage: Eukaryota > Metazoa > Chordata > Actinopteri > Siluriformes > Trichomycteridae > Trichomycterus > Trichomycterus rosablanca. Next base: position 17,578,655 of record NC_086001.1, on the reverse strand, counting down.
CACAAGTTTGTCAATGACAACATTGAAAGTTTCGATCCGAAACTTGTCCTTTCCGTTAAATGCTACACCTGGCTCTGCACTATCATCAGACATAATTTTGCGCTTCTTTGTACGCTGGAGGTCATGCCTGTACTCTTGGGAGACAGCAGTGGTGACATTTAAAGCTGCCCCTTCAAACACCTCAAAGTTATCTCTCTGTGCTGCCACAAAGTCTCGTAAAGACAAGAGAAGTTGTGTAGCTGTACATATGTCAATATCATGCTTCTGCAGCTGCAGGCTTGCGGCTTGGAACCTCTGTAGTATTGTGTCCCAGAAGTATGCCATGAAGGCCATCTCCAACGTGTCCAATTTGTCACAGAGTGCAGAGGCTTCACTTCGAGTTACACATTTCTCCTCCATATCTTTAGACATATCATTCAATGCCTCTCAGTTGTGCATAATATTTCCAAAGAGCCTTAGTTGACTCAGCTCGTGCGCTCCATCGAGTACCTGACAGTGATTTCAGTGTGAGTTTGATATCAGTATCACGGAAAACCTTTCCCCACCTGTGTGTAGATGATGCACAAAATGTGTACATTGCCTGTACAAAGTCAAAAAAACGTCCAGCTTCTGGGCTACTGTCAACAGCATTGACACCAACTAAATTCAGTGAATGTGCTGCACAGGGGACATAACAAATCAAAGAGTTTCTTTGTTTAAGATGAGCTTGGACTCCATTGTACTTTCCCGACATGTTACTTGCATTATCATATGACTGGCCCCTACAATTGGATAAGTCTAGGCCCAGATTCTCCACCATAGCAACGACACACTCTGCCAAACTGTCCCCACTATGGTTTTCAATAGGCTCAAAAGCTAGAAAACGCTCAACTACATGTCCGTCATTATTAACAAACCTGAAAATAAAAGTAAGTTGGTCCACATGAGCAAGGTCTGGAGTGGAGTCAACTATAACAGAGAAGTATTTTGATTCTTTGATCTTATTAACAATTGCCTGCTTTGTTCTCTGTCCCATCAAATGGATAAATTCTTCACACACTGTCGATGATAAGTAGGACACAGAACCTTTTCCCTTACCTCCAAACCTTTGGAGGTGCTCAGCTAGGAATGGGTCAAATTTGGCTAAGAGTTCTATGATGCCCAAAAAATTACCATTGTGGGCTGATCATAATAGCTCATCATCTCCCCTGAAAGCAAGTCCCCTCTCCCCCAAAAACTGGATGACTGCAACAACTCTTTTCAAAACTTCCCGCCAGTATTGTCTTTCTGCATCAATTTGTTTGACAATATCAGAATCAATTGTTGCTGTGCCTCTGGAGCGATTATATAATGCTAGCATGCAAGCTCTATGCTCCACACTCCCCTCATGCTCACCAATCCGCTCTGAATGTTTCCAGTCAGAAAATCCATGAACAAAAGTATTGTGCTTACTGGAAAACAGTTTGCAAGCAAAACAATACACACAGCCAGTTGAAGGAGAGTAAAGTAGCCACTGCCTAGTCACAGTTTGCCCGTTGGGTAGAGAGCAACTGAGTAGAGCATTTGTAAAGCTCCTACTGGTACCCCCAATGCCTCTATTCCTGACTGAGGCTGGGTACTTAGCACTTCTGTTTTGAAATGCAGCTTCTGCTCTACTAACAAGAATCGACTTGGCTTGGTCGGACACTCACACGATGCAGCTGGCTAATCTGATTGTGGGTCTGACACACCTGCAACTTTCCTTTCATGGTCTTTCTGCTGCTGGTCTGTGGTAGCCTGGCAGGGCTGGCATTCCTGCTCTGCACCTGACTGGGTCTGCAAAGGTACATAGTCACTGACAGGTGACACTAAGCCAGTGGTGATCACATCTTCATTGCTAGAACTCTGATCACTGCTAACATTAGCAATACTTGTCTCACTCATATCCAGCGGTTTCTCAAAGAAGTTTGAGATCAAAGGAACGCTTTTCAGGAAATCTGCTTGATTTGCTTCCTTAATCTTTTTTGCTTTTCTTTTTGAGACACCACTTTTTTGTTTGGGATCCATGTTATTAATGGCAAGTGTTTCTTAAGATGCAAATATAGAAGCTTGTCTTGCAAATTCCTATTCCTATCCAATACTTACTATGTTGTTTCTATGTTGTATGTTCAGGAAAAAAATACAATCACAAAATTGTAGAACCAGATACAATATGTAATAAAAAAAGGCTGACCTATAACTATTTAGCTATAAATTGTTGTTATTGTAAATGTATTGTATGTATGTACTAATATTATAAAGCTTACACTTCTACTATTATCAATAATGTAAGATGCAAATAACAATAAGCTTTTAAAAAAGCTGTGAGTTGCTAGTTAGCAACGTTACACTAGCCTTGAAAAAGGCTGTGAACCTTTCAAAGTTTAATATATTATACTGTATATAGTAATATAATATTATATCATGTAATATAATATAATATATAAGCCTTTAAAAAGACTATGAAAAGAATGTAACAGAATATATGCAATATAGTATAGTATAATATAATATAAAAATATTTATATATATTATAAAATAATATAATGCAGTATAAAGGGCAATGAGCCTTTAAAAAGGCTGTTGGTTGCTGATCTGGTAATAGCAAGGTAAAAGTTGTAGTAAAAGCACAGCGGAACTGTCTGAATGTGAGGAGTTTTGATACTGGCAGGGGTTTTTATATAGATCTTGCATATTCACTTGGAAGTTCTCGCAACACCTGATTGGCTCAGCCCCCATGGGAATTTAGGGCAATGTAACAATTTTTCACCACTGAGTGAGAGAGTGGGGGAGGGGCAGCCACTATCTACTACAAAAAATGCTGTTTTGTGTGTGTGTGTGTGTGTGTGTGAGAGAGAGAGAGGCATGGAGAGGGAGACAGGGGGAAGGTTTTGAGTATATTAAAAATGCTGTGTTAATGATATTAAATCAAGTTTAATTATTGTCGAGACCCCTTCACACTGCCTTGAAACATGTCAAGTCATGTCAAACTGTCATTGAATAGTCATTGAATAACAAGCTGAATAAAATATGTTTTCCAATAAATAATCCTCAAACAAAATATCAGGGTTACACGCATACGCAGCCACAGCTACTACAACAAAACCACTTGCTGTTTCATCATCTGTCACCAAACCAAAATTGTGCTACTCAGTAAAATTAGCTTGCAGTTCTGTTGTATGAAAAGGCACTTTTCCTTTCATGCATTCCTTTAGAGCTAGAGTGACCACTGGTCTCTTTACTGTTGTTTATTAAAGGGGAAACATGAAACTAGTCAAATGGCTTGTTGTTTTCACATAAGTGAAATCACGCCAAATTCACTCAATTTAATCGGTGTCAAAGATAGCATTCATCAGACAAATTGCTTGTCTTAAATTTAAATAATTGCAAAATTGCTAAATTAATTTGTGTCTCTGTGCTTAAGAGAAATTGAACATAATAATTTTGAAACAATACAAATTCAGAAACATTAAGTAAGGGCCTGAATCGCATATTTGCAACAGAACGTCTGTTATGAAATATGGTAGCTTGCCTGGCAATTTGTAGGTCCCTAGAAAGTCAAGGAGCCATGGTAAACGACTTCTATGGAAGTCAAGGGCCCCATAGCAGGGGCCCTCGTGATCAAGGGCCCTCTAATGGTATGCCCTGCTCTTCTCTAGGGCCCCCTGGTAGGGGCTCTCATAACCAGGGCCCTCTAAAAATATGCCCCCCTCTTTCCTAGGACCCCTAATAGCCAGAAGTCGAAGTCAGAGCAGTGCCACAACGCCTCATCCATTTTCATAAGGGGCCCAAAAGCATGGCTAGGGCCCCAAAAGCATGGCTAGGGCCCCCAAGAGGCCCTGGGGTCAAAGTCCCTAAAAGTCAGAGGATCCTTAAAATGGAGGGCCCTCGGAAATAAAAATATATTGTTTCATAAATGTTGATAGGCATCACAAAATGTTTTGGGCCAGGGCCCCCCCGGGGCCCCCTGACCTCAAGGGCCCCTGGGCGCTGGCCCCACTGGCCCGGTCAGTAATCCAGCCATGTTGAGAGCCCTGACCTAGACAAACTGAGGTAAAACAAAAAGTCGTGATATTGGTTCATTTAATGCGAAATTTGTGTGTTTGTTTTGTTTTATCAGGTTATACAGCGTCAAATATTTGGATGAAAGTCAGGACTGATTGACAGTTTACCTCAGCAGGTACCTCATCTACACACAGCTAACGGCTAATTTACCTCACGACTGCACTGCAATATCGTTCTGCATGAAAAAATATCCAACATGCTTTAGAATTACGAAAATATAAATGTTGACATGTTTAAATCAAACGGGGATTATAAAAACCATAATATTAACTTCATGCAGGGTAATATTTTAGCTGAAGTTACTGTATTTTGACGAGGATTTCATGTTGGAGGATATTAGCTAAAATTAGCTCCCGCGCGCGGGAAACAAGTAGCTAATACAAAATAATAATGAATGTAAAATAATTATTAATCATTAAGTGCTGTTAAATCCATTCTGATTTCTGGCTCACTAGAAAACAACTTGAAATATGTTGAAAGAGTTACTGTCAATTTGGAAATTCCAAAATTAATGTTTTGCACAACCACATACCTTTCTGCACTAACCAGTTGAAACTGAAATATGCAGTGTGGTAACAGATTTTTATTTTTTTAACTGTGATTCATTGTCTCTGTGCAGACAGACCGAGTGCTGACCGGCTGTTCTTAGTTGTGTGTGTGAGTATGATTTAATTTCAGCTATTACTGTTTGTTGTAAATGCTATCATTACAATTTCATTGATGCCAATACTTATCAATACTTATCAATACTTATCAATATTGTATAATACTTGTATAATACTTGTATAATAAATGTTAATACTACTCTCCATAATTCATAATTGTATCTGTATGTGTGTGCTTGATTTTTAGATCATGTATTATATTGTAGAGTTTCTACAAACAAACGAAGATGCAGTTGTCCCATCAATTTGGGTTAAAAATGGAATGTGTCAGTGGCCGCTGACATATAAAATGAGTGACATCATGAGAACTACACAGAATTAAGAGCTGCCTGGAGACCATTGGGAGTCATTCAGTATAAAGATTTTATATACAACTGTACATTAAGCATTTATTTGCAGATTGACGGAGTTTAACTCTGGTTAATACTTGTGGAGATGTACCTTCAAATTAATGTACATTGTAGAAAGTTTTTTGCATTGTGGAAATGGTTTCTTCTGTCTGCAAGGAGTTCAAACTGTACTTGCAACTCATTTAACAAAATTTGCCCTTTTTTCCTTTGTTTCTTTTCAGACATCTATAACAGTGCACGTTTGAAACTCCCTGAGGCAGAAGCTATGACCGACATCCACACAGCGGAAGATCAAGATGACACAATGGCAAAAAAATCCAAGAGAAAAAAATGTTAATTAGTTAAAAGTTATTTTCCTATATTGTAATGCTTGTCATTTAAAATAATTTAGTTTTCTATGTATTCCCCTCACAAGACCCAACAGAAGACTTCTTGACAGTGAAATTGATGATGACCTCCCTATCAAAAAGAGCAAAAAACGTCTTTCCGACTTTTCTTGATTAAAGGTCTGTATCTTGGACACACAGTTAGTGCATAATTATTTGCAGATCAATGCTTTGGGGCTTAATGGAGGGGTGGACCTGAAGGATAACTCTCTGGCCAAGAAGTTGAACTGGCAGGGCATAAATGGGAAAACGGCATTCAACAGCTTGTTACTAAAAGATGTGATTGCTGGTAAGTGCTGTATTGTGCTACTGACTTGTTTGGTTACCATAAACTCTGATTTCTTTGAAATTGACTCAATGCTTTAAAGCCACAATGTTTCTGTGTGATAGAAATAGTGTACTTCCTGCCCACTTTTGTTCAACTAGAACTTAAGGAATGAAAAAATAGAAATTAAGGGTTTAAGCAAAAGAGTAGCTTTTATATTGAAATGCATTGTTTGGTGTGTGAATTAAAATGATGTGGATTTGTTAAGATGTTGACCCATTTGAAAAGTTATGAGAAGTTGTCAGTAAATCAGAATGAGATTGAAAGAAAATGTCAGCTGTGATAAAGGAAGTGTTAAATTCAGCATGATTGTGAATAGGTTAATTTAGCATGGTTAACGTTTTTCATTTTAAAAAGGATAAAAGGCAACAGCTATTCTAAACATTTTTTAAGACAGCAGATGGATTTAAATTAAAATTTTGAGTGTCATGTTTCCAGTTTCATTTAAAATGTATTAATAATATTCTATAATAACACTTTCTTTACTAAGCATTATAATCTCTGTTTTTTTTTTTTTTGTTGTTTGTTTTTTCCATAAAGGAGCTGTTAGAAGAAATCGTCTCACCAGACTGGCAACAAATCAAGAAATTGAGTTCTACATAAAAAGATGTCTACATTTAGCAATAGACCATTCTTTGCTTTCAGATGGCATTGAGATAGTATATAGTATATATGCTATATATGATGCAATTTCACCTGTGTCTTGGATAGAAATCAAGGTTAAATATCCTGAGTTCAAAAATTCTTTCATTCCAGTATCCTGTGTAAAGGCATGTAAAGACTGCAACAAAAGTGAAATTGCAGAATATACTGCTTATTAATTGCTAAAACACTGAATGGTTTTTCCCAACAGCTCATTGCAGATAAATGTGTTCAGGACTCATTTATTTAGCAACACTAGTGAGTTTATTCTTATGCATTAAGAAGAATTTCATATTTGAGATGTTTGGCATGCATATATTTAAGTAGACTTAACATGCTGTAAAAATAAATAGATGACTTAAGAGTGTAAAAAGTGCTATGAAATGGTGTCAGTATGACCAAATCTGTGGCCTAAAAGGGGAACCTAAAAAGGCAACCGGGAGCGGTCCGCCCAAGTGCCGTCAATCCATGTGGCAAGTGAGCCAGATGAAAATGGGGGAATGTGGGCCAGATCTGGGCCAGAATAATTTTACTGTCTGAAAGGAGTCTGGTGCAGATCTGTTCCAGATATGGCCCACATCTTGTGGTCAGCTTCTGGTCCAGATTTGGCCCAGTTGTGTGCTTCACTTTTGGCTGACGTGTGGCCCTAATCTGGTGCATATGCGGCCCAAATCTTGCAACCGGGCGCCCAATCGCCGTCAATCCATGTGGCAAGTGGGCCAGATGAAAGTGGGGGATATGGGCCAGATCTTGGCCAGAATAATTTTGCTATCTGGGGCGCATGCTCACCTGGCGTTATTAGCACCACGCTCTAATCAACTGAGCTAACCGGCCAGTTCATCTACTCTCTCTGTAGATCTTTGTACATAATTCTACACTAACCCCATTCAACCAGCTACATGGCCGCACAAAAACCATTAGAGAGTCTGCACACTTCCAGTGAAGATCAAAGCAAAACTTTACAATGAGAAATCCTGACTTCAATCAATTTCACTGAGGAATAACAGAAAAACTACATCACAACCTACAGCACTTACAACACAACAACTGGTTGTAACTACTCTGTACGTGTGTCTGAAACGGACCAAACATTTCTTCAGTCTTCACTTGTGTAAGTTATCTGCTAATGCAAATAATTATATATTTCATGTTATTATAGTTCCGAAGAAGTCCAGCATCACATGTATGAATGACTACCGCACATCACTCTCACACCAATAGTGATGAAATGCTTTGAGAGATCTTAGCTCATATAAGTAGCAGTCTTCTATAGCAGTGTAAATAGCAGGTGGGTATAAGCCCTCTTTATATATAGGGCTGTTCTTTAGTACCCTTGCATCATGAACCGACCCAGGATAACCAACAAAAAATCTATACTGCTATACAAGCTGTACACTGACTACTTTAAGTTATATCCAAGTCTCATTTCTATTGTGTTGTCCCATGAAAAGATCTAATAAAATATTTGCAGAAATGTGAGGGGTGCACTTACTTTTGTGAGATAGTGTAAGGTGGCAACACTGAGTGTTATACTGTTTATTAGCCAGACTTAAACATTAGCAAGTCATGCGACCCATGTGTACCATCCAATGAAAACGCTGGGCGTGTGTCTCTGTGGCGCAATCGGTTAGTGTGTTCGGCTGTTAACCGAAAGGTTGGTGGTTCAAGCCCACCCAGGGACGAGTGTCTTTTATTGCACAACCTGCCTGTTGATCATAAACCTCAGTGTATATTATCTGGAAACAGATGCTCTTCATATAGAAATATGCTTTACATTTGCTTGATGGTAATAACTCTTAGTGAAGTCTTAATAAACAATTAAACATCAATTCAGGTTGTGTTTTCAGTTCAATTGGGAAAAATATTAACAGTAGCCAGAGGTGGAAAGTAACGAATTACATTTACTCATGTTACTGTAATTGAGTAGTTTTTTTGTGTACTTGTACTTTTAAAAGTAGATTTTACAACCAGTAATTTTACTTTTACTTAAGTATGTTTTGTATTAAGAATTGTAATTCGCTACATTTTAAATAACTTTTGTTAAAAAAAAAAAAAACCAAATAAATTGCGTCTTTGAAAATGCTGCAGTGAATTCTGCGATGAAAAATGTCATGTAATGTGATTTACAAATATATTGTCTGACCCTTTAAGAGTGGCAGGTGTGCAATGCTAGGGCATAGGGAGCGAGTGTAGGGAAGATGGGAGACTGTTTTCAGTTGTGCTTAAGTTTGTCATGTTATAGCATGGAACGCATGTAATATTAAAAGCTAACGTTCTCGTTGTACCCCCACTCAATGTTCGGAGTTATTTTCATTATTTTACAGAAAATAAACTGGTGCTAAAATAAAGGAGCTGTAATTTAGGTATAGAATAGGGAGGGAAGGGTGATTTTAAAAGTTTAACATGTTTGGAGTTTGATGTTTCATTATTTGACAACATAGTCTGATGTCAAAGAATGGCAAAGTTTTGTCTGAACTGAGAAAAATGTTGATATCCTTGATAGAGCTGAACACAGAATCCCAGTTATTAATCAATGCTAAGTGTAATAATTGATATAGTATGATATCACTAATAGCTGAACCCAGAATTCCAGTACAATAACAATGCTAAGTGTAGTTTTTGTTATATTAGCAAAAAATTGATGCTTTTTGTTAAAATGTAACAACATGCCTGAGGAAAATGTCGATATCCTCAATACAGCTGAACACAGAACTGCACTTAGCAATCAGGGCTAAGTGTAATTAGTGATATAATATCTATATGGAGACTTTTTTAACCAATGAACCAACAAAACCTTGAAAAATGTTGATGTTCTTATTATACCAAATATCTTTTACCTCAGTGCCATACGTGAGCTACACAATGTCAGTTTACTCACTCCTATGTGGACTTTGTGGCTACTCAGACCACACCTCTGTTATGTTGATTCCAGTGTACAGACCGCTCACCAGTCGCTACAAACCAGAACTAAAACAGGTAAAGACCTGGCTAGCGGTAGCCTTCTCTGCTCTTCAGTACACTGACTGGGACATGTTTTTATTCATCTAAAAACAGGACAGAAGCTTTCAGGAATCAATAAAGAGACCGAGGATTAAGGTTCAATATGTAGTTATTTTATTAGCAAACAAGCAAAATACATAAATGACACATAAATGACCATAACAATAACAATTCTAGACTGGATAGGTGGCCATTTGTCCAGACTGTAGCAACTGCTCAAATATATGAAAACATCAGATTGTACAAAACTGATTGTACCAAGTTATACTGTATAAGCCAAACAATGAAAATGTGTGAAACACAAGTATAAGTAACATCTGTGCCAACATATAAAAATAATAATACAATTTATTTATGGGTGCCTTTGAAAACACTCAAGCACACCTTACAATACAAAACATTAGTACATAATTAATTACACAGATTAAGTGTAGGCAAGTTTAAAGAAATACGTTTTAAGGCATGTTTTGAAACTAGGGATTGAATCAATGGTGCGAATATCAGGAGGGAGAGAGTTCCAGAGATGTGGGGCAGAGTAGCTAAAAGCTCTAGCTCCCATACGAGGTAGACCAAAAAAGAGAGAGTTACAATAATCAATTCGAGATGTGACCAGGGCATGAACAAGAACATCAGCACTTCTAGGAGAAAGGAATGGACATAGACGATTTATGTTACGTAAATGGACATAAGCAGATCATGTGATATTGTTAATATGTGCATGAAATGAAAGATTGTGAGTGGAAGGAGAGACGACCGAGTTCTTCATCATCACTGAGAATTTGTTAGATTTAGAGAGAGGAGATTTTTACCTATAAGAAGAATTTCAGTTTTATCAGCATTTAATGTGAGAAAATTGTAAGAGAACCGTTCTTAATTCTATTAGACAATCAGAGAGAGATGGAGGAGGAAGAGTAGCCGTGGGCACAGTGGACAGGTATAGTTCGGAGTCGTCTGCATAACAATAAAATTGAATGTTGTATTTCCTAAAGATACGTCCATTGGGAAGCAGGTAAATTATAAATAGTATAGGCCTCAAGACAGAGCCCTGAGGGACACCACTAGTAACAGGAGTTACTGTGAACATACTGTACATATCTAGAAATGTATGAAGAAAACCAAACAAGCACAGTATCACTAAGATATGCTAGCCAATCCAATACCTTTTATTTTTCAATTCACTTCCACTATTAACTGATAGCATTCACTTACATCAGGCTCTAAACCTCCTGGTTCTACTCACCATTCACTCCACTATAGGTAATCACACTATTTCCCAGTAATAGTTTAACCTAAATATTTATACTTTTATTATTACTATTTACTTATTAATGTTTACTGTGTAATTAATTACCTATTAATTACACAGTACAATTCATTCATTGCTAAGCATTTCTCCCCAATACTCACTAAATTTTTTATTTTTATATTTTAGCTTGTTTGGTACAATCTGATGAGTCACACTTGTGTCTAAGTGCTAAATGAGCAAAGCAGCTCCAACACTTTGAGCATCATTTCTGTAAAATATGAATGCGCTGGTGTTTTTTAAGATTACTCTGTATATTAAAACTCTTTCCACACTGTGAGCACTGATATGGTTTTTCTCCAGTGTGAATGCGCTGGTGTATTTTGAGATTACTCTGTGTAATAAAACTCTTTCCACACTGTGAGCACTGATATGGTTTTTCTCCACTGTGAATGCGCTGGTGTATTTTAAACTCACTCTTTGTATTAAAACTCTTTCCACACTGTGAGCACTGATACGGTTTCACTCCAGTGTGAATGCGCTGGTGTATTTTGAGATTACTCTGTGTAATAAAACTCTTTCCACACTGTGAGCACTGATATGGTTTTTCTCCACTGTGAATGTGCTGGTGTATTTTAAACTCACTCTTTGTATTAAAACTCTTTCCACATTGTGAGCACTGATGTGGTTTATCTCCAGTGTGAATGCGCTGGTGTCTTTTTAGACCACTCTGTCCATTAAAACTCTTTCCACACTGTGAACACTGATACGGTTTTTCTCCAGTGTGAATGCGCTGGTGTATTTTGAGATCACTCTGTCCATAAAAACTCTTTCCACACTGTGAGCACTGATATGGTTTCTCTCCGGTGTGAATGCGCTGGTGTAATTTGAGATTACCCTGTGTAATAAAACTCTTTCCACACTGTGAGCACTGATATGGTTTCTCTTCAGTGTGAATGCGCTGGTGGATTTTGAGTTTACTCTGTGTATTAAAACTCTTCCCACACTGTGAGCACTGATACGGTTTCTCTCCAGTGTGAATGCGTTGGTGTATTTTGAGTTTACTCTGTGTATTAAAACTCTTCCCACACTGTGAGCACTGATATGGTTTATCTCCAGTGTGAATGCGCTGGTGTATATTGAGTTTACCCTGTGTAATAAAACTCTTCACACACTGTGAGCACTGATACGGTTTCTCTCCAGTGTGAATGCGCTGGTGTATTTTGAGTTTACTTGGTTTATTAAAACTCTTCTCACACTGTGAGCACTGATGCGGTTTCACTCCAGTGTGAAAGCACTGGTGTTGTTTGAGATAACGTTGACAATTAAAACTCTTTCCACACTGTAAGCACCGATACGGTTTCACTCCAGTGTGAATGCGCTGGTGTTGTTTGAGATTACTCTCTGTAGTAAAACTCTTCCTACACTGTGAGCACTGATACGGCTTTTCTTCAGTGTGAATGCGCTGGTGTATTTTGCGATTACCCTGTGTAATAAAACTCTTTCCACACTGTGAGCACTGGTATGGCTTTTCTCCAGTGTGAATGCGCTGGTGTATTTTGAGAGCACCCTGGGTACTGAAGCTCTTCCCACACTGTGAGCACTGATATGGTTTCTCTCCAGTGTGAATGCGCTGGTGTATTTTGAGATGACTCAGGAACCTGAAGCTTCTCCCACACTGTGAGCAGACGTTTCCTTCTTCCTGTGTGGGACTGAGAGAGGTGTTAATGCTGACAGTACCAGAGGACGTTTGCTGATTACTGGAGCTTCTGGTGGGCGTCAGATCCTCATGTTCAGTCTTAATCTTCACCAGAGTCTCATATTTATCATGGTTGCAGCTCTTGATGTGATTGTGGAGGTGATTTTGGGTTGTAGAGGAACGTGGACATGAGGAGCAGCAGAAATCCTTGTTCAGTTCTGAAGCAGAAAATAATCAAATACATTTATAACATTATAAATAATCAAATACATTTATAACATTATAAATAATCAAAAACATTTATTACATTATAAATAATCAGATACATCTAAAACATTATAAATAATCAAATACATTTATAACATTATAAATAATACATACATTAATAACATTATAAATAATCAAATAAATTTATAACATTATAAAAAATAAATAAATTTATAACATCATAAATAATTGAATACATTTATAACATTATAAATAATCAAATACATTTATAACATTATAAATAATCAAATACATTTATAACATTATAAATAATAAATACATTCATAACATTATAAATAATCAAATACAATTATAACATTATAAATAATAATATACATTTATAACATTATAAATATTTAAATAAATTTATAACGTTATAAATAATCAAATACATTTATAACATTATAAATAATCAAATACATTTATAACATTATAAATAATCAAATACATTTATAACATTATAAATAATATACATTTATAACATTATAAATAATCAAATACATTTATAACATAAATAATCAAATACATTTAAAACATTATAAATAATATTATACATTTATAACATTATAAATAATATTATACATTTATAACATTATAAATAATCAAATACATTTATAACATTATAAATAATAAATACATTTATAACATTATAAATAATAAATACATTTATAACATTATAAATAATCAAATACATTGATAACATTATAAATAATCAAATACATTGATAACATTATAAATAATCAAATACATTTATAACATTATAAATAATCAAATACATTTATAACATTATAAATAATCAAATACATTTATAACATTATAAATAATCAAATATATTTATAACATAATAAATAATCATATACATTTATAACATAATAAATAATAAAATACATTTATAACATTATAAATAATCAAATACATTTATACCATTATAAATAATCAAATACATTTATAACATTATAAATAATAAAGATTGTTAGTAAATGTTAAATTGAGATCTGATGATAAAGTCCTGTACCATGACGCATCATGAATGATTAATTTCTTTAGGTTGTCCACTATGGGAAGCACTCTAGAACTCTCTGCTCGACTTTTTGCTGGATCTCTTCTCTCTGTGAATTTCTCTATACACAATACTTTAATTTTTCTTCTTGAATTCTATGTGTAATCGATCCCTTCTGTTATGTTTGTTTTGTCATTGTACATCGACCTTGAGTTTGCTGAAAGACGCTATATAAGTTAAACTTATTGCTATTATTATTATTGTAGTTTGTGTGGTTCTTAACACCAGATCAGCTGCTGTCTCTATTATCATGGCTGAACAGATTCTCACAAGTTGGGCTCGACGGTTTTCTTTATTTGTGTAAATAGAGATTAGAGTCGTTTGCGTGACTGTGAGGGTTTAGTGGTGCTGTTAGTGTTAGTATTAGTGATAGACACAAATACATTCAATAATAAATGTTATTTTTACTTACTGAGTTCATCTTTATCTTCAGGTTCTTCCTTCTTCACAGGCTTCATCTGGAAACCTCCACACTGTTGGTCCTCTGGGGTGAGGTGTTCCTCAGAGGTGACGTGTTCCACAGGGATTAAAGATCCTTCACCTGAAATTCATCAATATGTGAAGAAGAAACTCAACAACTGGAGGAAACTGAAGGTTGTGGGTTTAGTTACCACAAATAAATACTACTTAGATTTAATCCAGACTGGAAGTATCAGCACTTCTACACAGGACAGTACGGTACAGTACAGGTTCTAATCCCACTATCCACATTTTCTTATTATTTCTACTATACTAACCACACTGTACTGTACTAACATGGCAAATTGCTCCACATTTACTTACAGAAGTAACTTCCATCTTCTTCTTCCTCCTCCTTTTTTATTAGTTTCTCTTGGAATCCTTCATTTTGTAGATCTATGGGGGTGACGTGTCCCTCTTCTGCTGACTGCATTATTAAAAGATCTGACCATCAGACGGACAGATAGACAAATGTACTTCATATCCCTATTAAAGAGAAATCCAGGAATACTCTTTCAGACTGTTTTAACTGTTTATTTTTAATGCTGTGAGGCTGTAAACAGAGTGAAAATGTTGAAACTATTGTGGGACTGAGCAGCATCAGACAGAAAAGACTTCTAATAGAACTTTGTGGGTTGGTTTCACAGACAGGGATTAAGCCTAGTCCTAGACTACACAGCATTTTGAATGGAGATTCTCTATTTAAAGCAACATGTAGTCCTGGACTATAAGCCTTAATCCCTGTCTGGGAAACAACCCTTTGAGTTTGGTGGAAGTGGTTTTGTGGCCCAAAGTGAAATGATTAAGTCTGATGTTCTTTACATCTAGTTTCTCATCCACTCCCAATAACAGTGCTGTACTAATACTTTTAACTTTTACTATAAACCTGTAAAAGAACCTGTGAACAAAGCTACAAGAACTCGCTGTTTGTATCAAACATTAAAAACTGTAAACAAAGCTGAAAATGTGACGAGTTTATATCAAAATGTTAGATTTAATAATGAATAAACTCTGAATCCGTTACAATCGACTGATTCATCGGTTCATCAGTACTGAATCATGTGTGATGCTAACAGTTAGCGGAGCAGCTAATAGTTTGTGTGTTTAAATAAAACTGGAGTTAAAGCTCCTCAAATCCTCACAGTGATGTTTTATTATGAACTCTAGTTTTATTATTAATTAGAATGTGGTTATAATTAAATATAAGGGTTATAATTAAATACATATTTTACTTACAGATGAGGCTCTACAGTACAAACACAGCAGCTTCTTGTTCTTCTTATGATGTTTAATGGCGGTTGGCAGAACTTAAGACGCACCAGCGCCACCAACTGGACTGGAGTTGAACAGCAGCTTAGCAGTAAAACATCTCCATTAGCCCTGTATCTCTCAGCTACAGTGTTGGGGGGAACGCGCTACAGTCACGTGATTACTTTTTATCTGTAAGGAAGTAATGTAACGCGTTACAGTTACATATTTGTAATGACATTACAGTTACTGTGATGAGTGATGAGTCGTTCCCGAACGAACCGATTCTATTGAACGACTCTTTGAAATGAACTAAAAGAACCGAGTCGCTCCTTTAGTATAAGGACAAATAATTAAGGAATAAACTTGTTTAATGATGTTAAATCTGATTGGTTCATGGCGTGTATGTTTTAAAGCAGAAACAAACACAGGCACATCTCTGTACAAGAGAGGATTTTTCTGAAACTAAATAAATAAAGTAAATAAATGGAATTTGTTTGTAGATGTGATTCCAGTATACAGTATTTGTTTGGGTTTAGAATGTAACGTGAAAGTAAAGTAATGAGGAACGAGATTATATTTTCCAGGATGTAATGAGTAAAGTAATCCCATTACAATTTTAGTTTAGTAATGAGTAATGAGTAATGGATTACTTTCGTGAGTAACTACCCCAACACTGCTCAGGTAACTTTAGAGAGGACTACAGTCAGTACTAGACGTTCTTCCAAGCAGTTTCTCTAATGTCATGTTTTGTTTTCCAACTCACACATTCACACCAGTAGAAGCTTAAAAATAACACTACAAACCAACTAGTCTATAAGCACAAGAGGATTCATCTTCATAGACGGTGCTGTTTATGCTTTTACACCTAAAACACAACATCAACAATTAATTCTGCAATCACACTAATTATAAAAAATGAAATAATAATAATAAAGTCACAAATCTGTACCCAAGCAACAAGCTGTAATTTATTTCTAGCACCACTAGATGGAGAAGATGTCTGTACAACATTTTGAACTTCACTTTAAAAGTCAGTTGAATGTGTTTTACTGTAGTAAGAATGAAAGTATGAGCTGATCTTTGTCTCATTGTGTAGCTTTGATGAAGAAAAAGCCGCTGGGTCAGTGTGTAACAGGAGGTTTGGAGTGAGTGGGTGTGTGTGTGAATAAAAGCTTCCAGCACCTGGTATTGATAGCTCTCTCTTACTTTTATTTTATTTTATTTTTTTATTTTTCTTGCCAGCTTCGTGTTGTAATGAAACTAAAATAAATAAATAAATAAGTAATTAAAAGCTTAAAATGGTTTAGGTTAGGTTTGTGTATGTATGATGTGTTCATTTTATTTATTTAAATTATCCTCTAGGCCTGCTGAGTCTTGTTCCTCTCAAGGTTTCTCCTGTAATTTTAAGGGAGTTTTTCCTTCTCACTGTCAGGGAGACAGTGGTCTGTTGGTCCTGGATTCTGTAAAGTTGCTTTGAGACAATGTTCAGTGTAAAAAGCACTATATAAATAAATGTGACTTGACTTGTATTATTGTTTGGCATCTCTTGTGGCACTATTGGATAATTGTTAAAAAATATATATGGAGATCTTGTGAACATTGTTCACACAGGCACTGACTTAATTAAAGAAAAAGAAGTAAACATACTGTAAATAAAATTGAATTAAAAAACAATACCAAACAATAAAACAACAATACCCTTTGAATGGTTAAAATAAATTGAGGAAAAAAACAGGAAGAAAATGATGAACCTGAAATAAAAGTAGAAATAAAAATGAAAACAATTTAATTTGAACAATGCAAACTAAACCTTTCTATAAACGTTTACTAGGAAAAGTGAAGGTACAACCAAAAGCTAACACATACTGGAGCCGATTGTTCCCAGACTTAGAAGTCAAAGATATTTGAAAAAACATTTACATTTTCAGCAGACGCTTTTATCCAACTTACATTACAGTATACAGTCTGAGCAACTGAGGGTTAAAGGCCTTGCTCAAGGGCCCAACAGCAGCAACCTAGCAGTGGTGGGGCTTGAACCAGCAACCTTTGTATTACTAGTCCTGTGCCTTAACCACTAGGCTACGGCTTGCTAAGTCAATTTTAATGATTAAGATTATATACAATCAATTTGTGCGAATCTTCAAATGAACCTGCTAATATAATTTCTAACAGAACACTGTTTTAATGTAAGCAAAGAAAGTTTGTTTTCCTTTTTTATATATTTATTGTATATTACTGTCAGTGTTTTTAACAAACATGTCCATCCAGAAGCCAAGATTAGAAATGTGTCCTTTAAAAGACACTTTCTAGCTGTTAGCAAGCACCTACAGCTTACAGCCACACCTGAATCAGATGAAGACAGACCATGGGAACCATGTGATGATTGAAAGCAGGAAGTGCAGGCAATGATGGAGGAAAGGAGGAGGATGTAAGATGCTGTCTAGCAGGGCCGGCGCTAGGGGGGGGGGGGGGGGGCTGAGGGGGGCATTGCCCCCCCAAATTGTGTCTTTGCCCCCCCAAGCACAATGCAAGCAACGGCTATTTTTAAAATTATCTCTGAACCAATCACAAAAATGCATTTTGTTTTACAGTGTGAAGATATTTCCTTGCTTATTCCTGATTGGCTCTTTGAGTCATATAAAAATCGGCAGACTGCCCCAAACAGTTCAGTTCGGCAGTATATGTTCTGTTAGTGTGAGCGAGAGGCAGGTATACTGGTAAACACTTTTTTTTTACAGAATTAGTATTCTTTTGTTTTCTTTATATTTTAATTTCCCAATAATATAAATATTCTCACTCATTCCTATTTCCACGTTTGAATATTCTCAGTCTGTGTGTAGGTACATTTGTCAGCTTTGACTTACATTTGTATTAAAGCCTTTCAAGAAATAGAGTTGTTCTATTAGTAATGGCAATTTAATTAAGGGGGCGTATTAAAATGAAATACAATTAGATAATCTTTTTTCTCCATTTACATAATCAACATGTATTTTTTAATCATTGGGTTTTAAGTTTAAGTTCGAAAACATGCATTTTTATTTCTTTACCTCATACATCACTTTAAGCCAGTATCAATAGCTTGGCTGTCATCATTCATGCACAAATCAAGCCTTGAATATATTTCTGGCTTCAAAAACATGACTATCAACATGCCCCCTCATTAGGTTTTACTGCCCCCCCAAGCAAAGCAGTCCAGAACCGGGGCTGCTGTCTAGTATCAGTAACTGTAAAATCTTACCATGATTTGTTTTTGAGGAACTTGGCTTCCATATATTTCATTGTCTGCTGAATATTGAAGGCAAACACAGAGTATCACATCATGACCACAAGTTTTTTACTGATATGTTGACAGTTTTGAACAGGAAATACAGACTACACAACAGTCTTAGACTCCTAAGATTATATATGAAGTTATAACATTAGAATAAGTACAAATAATCATAAATACAGTAAAAAGTAGCTGTATGTGAGCTAGTGTGAAGAACGTTTGTTTCCACGTTCTCCTTGATTGCATGAATTTGTTAAATCACCAGCACACTTAATTTAAAATAATAAAGTGTTAATTAACCAAACTAGATACTGAATGATAACCAAAAATAATATTAAACTATACATTCACATACAGAAAAGCACGACTTACTGTATTAATGTTGGTTGTTATTATTTTAACCCTAGTTTTTTTCTGAGCAAATAAACTCTTACTTTTAAATAGTTTTATTTATATAGCTTTTGCACAGTACTGTATGTGTTTCACGTATTTCCTATTTAGTTGTTTGCTAGAAGACAGATTGAGAATAAAATATAATCACAATTATCTATCTATGTTTGCTTTTTCTAGATATTGAGCAGTTGCAGGCAGTCTGGGACGTCTTAGACCGAGTTGAGGAACACAAAGGACTCAAGAGTGGACTTCCAAAGGAATCCCAAAGGCTAGACCTGACCAACATGAGTTATACCCAAACAGTGGACCAGACTGGCAGCAATTCAACATGAGACAAAAAAGGACTTGAGGACGTGAGGAGTGCATCAACTCTGTTGCATTTTGAAAGCATGGCAAAGTTCCAGAGGGGAAGAAGAGGCTGGATAAATCCAAAGTGAATGGAATACTAAGTAAGTATCTTTTAGCTTTCTCATTTCATACTGAAGCAACCTTGTATACAGATGTATACAGTGTGGGTAGCAGTCATTACATTGTGGTCAGTATAACCAGTATAGCAGTGCTGTGGATAGATGTGTTGTAGACTCTTAGTACTCATTTATAAAGCCAATCACTGTACATACGTTCATTTTATATTCTACTCCAGCTTATACCATGATCTGTGGTAAACTGCATGGATGGGAACCAGTTGAGAAAGCCAAACTGAAGAAAGCCGTTATTAACAAATGTCGTATCAGGTCCAAGTCAAAGGCTTTATAAAGGAAGGGAAGAAAAGGACTCGAGGTGATGTTTTTGGATAAAGAAAGCCCTTTGCCTTTACTACCCACCCTGTTTTGTGTCCCTGATCCATCCAGCATTTGTTTATTTTGAGTTAAATTAAGGCAAAGTTCTACAGTTTGTCTCAAATTAATCCTGTTGTTGTAAAATCTTCTTAAATTCAAAACTTTTGACATCAGCTGTATTAGATTAACTTCTTATTAGACGTGTTGTACTTGTATTAGGTCATTTTATCTAGAGAAAGTTTTATTCCTTTGAACAAAATTGCCTTATCCAAGAAATAATGCTTGAATCAAGCACGACTATTTTTTATAGCAACCAGATACTTTCATTAGATAAAATTACTTAAAACTAGTTAAAACAATCATAAAATGATGACATATGGACTAGATTTAAGATGATTTCACTTGTGAAGATGTGATGTGTGTTATGAACATAAGATTAAATTGATTTTAGCTAAACATTTTAGACTGTTTTCTGAGGTGTTTATATGGTGTCAATAACTCAGTTGCTTTAGATTCTATCTGATTTATTATTGCACGTTGTTTTGCTGGGGATATTGTGTTACTACTACTGTCAGCTGTATAACCCATTTATCTGTTGTATAATGATTGCAGTCCCACACTACATACTGTATTCTTAAATATTTGTTACTGTTCAGTTGTATTCAGTTGTACATTGAAGTTTCAGCACCTGAAATTGTACTTCAGCTGTTATTTCTGTAATATGTTATTTTTTATTATGCAAAATTATTTCTGTTCAAGAATAAATGGTAAAACTGATTGGTCAGTTGTTTGTGTTGATTGAATTGAATGTGTTTAATTAGGGTTACAAATCTTTAGTTCTTAACTTCTGAATGATTTTGCTAACTTTAAAAAAATACTGTGATGTCTTCCTCTTGTGGAACTTTTGGAGAATTGTTAAAAAAATAATATGATATAGATAGATAGAACTTTATTAATCCAAATGAAAATTGTTTCGTTACAGCAGCAAAACACAGAACTCTACACAATACTGCACCGCTATATATAAATATGGAGTAAAAAATCTGAGGCTGATGGCGGTGGGTAAAAAAGATCATTAAAGGTTTTATGGATTTTACTGTTTTTACTTCAAAAGAAAGGAACCAGATCCTGAACCAACCCCTATTTCTGAACCCAGCTATAAGATTAAACTGCTGTAGGCTGAATGAGCAGAGATAAACTGATGAAGGCTGAATGAACGTACCACAATACAAATAACTATTTCTGTGAAAGAATCAAATCCCCTCTGAAACCATCCACATGTATCTAAGTTCTGCTGTATTATTCCTCACCATGTGCTGGTTTCCCTTTTAATCTTGTGTTTTACAGCTCAGGAGAAATCAGGTGAGAATCAGCTTTTCCAGGAGAGTCTAAAACACATCATGTGGCTTAATGTACAAAAACAGCCTAGAAACACCAAACGTCTCTCAGTTATTACTGCTCATAAGCGCTCGCTACTGCTGAAATGACCAACCTGTGGTTCAAAAGAAAAATGATAATTTTTATAATAAGATTTTTCTTATAATAGACTCACAGATTCTAAAATCTAAAATCTAAAATCTAAAATTCTAAAATCAGTCGCCCTCGGCTTGCTCAACAGGGGTTTTTGTATCTGTTGGTCCTGGATTTTGTAAAGTTGAGACAATGTCTATTGTAAAAAGCGCTATATAAATAAAGTTGACTTGACTTGACTTGACTAAAATCACCTAAACAGTTCAATGTTACACTTTCATGTAAATTTTACATTTAATATGTTAAATCTGACAGTTTCACTTTTGACCCTGAATAAAGATGAAACCCCGGGTAGAGCAGCTGAGTGAAGGTGGTCTGAACTCTGTGGAGGAGCTTCATTGTATCAGAGACGCTGTAGAAGGACAGAGTTCCTGCTTTATAATCCACATACACTCCTATTCTAGAGGAACTCGGCATTATGGAAATTTTAGTTTTTTTTTTTTTGTGCAAGAATAAAAATCTGGATGGAGAACAAAACAAACTCCAGGACTGATCATTACATCCAAACTCACCCTCACCACCACGTCCCTTCCTGCTGATGCTTTTATATGACACTGCTATATAAACACAATAATCCCCACTCCACTCAACCTCCCAGTAACAGCGTCCACTCACACTCTCTCTACACAGAACCTGCCAGTAACTATCAAATCTTTCTGGATGATCAGTATACGACTGTGTTCCACTGCAGGTCACCACTTTGTTCTCCTCAGACAGATGGAGGTTTTTATTTACTGTGTTTGAATCCAGTGTGAACCGACAAACATCTGGAGAGGAAACACAAAATAAACCAATTAACATAGAAGAGAGAGAGAGAGAGAGAGAGAGAGAGAGAGAGTGTAATTATACGTATGCCTAAGCATGTGCACTCAAATACTACTCAAACACACAAATATTACTCAAACACACATGAATGCTACACAAACATGTAAACACTAAACAAACAATACACATACATTACACACACATTGCACAAATACACACAGACACTACACATACACACAAATACTACACAAACACACATGAACACTACACAAACACACACAAATACTACACAAACACTACACAAACACTACACATACATAATAAAAAACACCCCACAAACACGGCACATTCACAAACAGTACACAGGCACACAATCCAAACACACAAACCCTACACATACACACAGACGCTACACAAACACACACAGACATTACACAAATGCAACACAAACACATACACACAGACACTACACAAACCCATACAAACGCTACACATACACACAGAAATTACACAATCACACAAACACACATGAACACTACACAAACACACACAAATACTACACAAACACTACACAAACACCACACACACATAATAAAAAACACCCCACAAACACGACACATTCACAAACAGTACACAGACACACACCAGCAACACACAATCCAACAACAAACACACAGTCATGCTACTAAAGCTCTTTGAATTGTGTGTGTGTGAGTATATGTGTCTTTTAATGGCCAGCTGCAGCCTAGTGGTTAAGTAACTGGACCAGTGAGGGTGATCAGAGGGTTGCTGGTTCAAGTCCCACTACTGCCAGGTTGCTGCTGTTGGGCCCTTGAGCAAGGCCCTTAACCCTCAATTGCTCAGACTGTATACTGTAACTGTAATGTAAGTCACTTTGGATAAAGGCGTCTGCTAAATGCTGAAAATGTAAATGTTTTAATGTGTAAGTGTGAATGTGTGTACAGACAGCAGTTTAAATGATTGTTTTACTTGTTTTAACCTCTGAAGTTCTTGGTGATTAACTATTGAAGACAAGTGCATGGAACAGTGGTCTTTAGCAAGTAGTCCCTAATCCGAGGCATGATCACTGTCAGAAACACTTCACCACTGTCCAAACAAATTCCAAAATAGATTAAAAAAATTAATTGCAATATATCAGTCTGGAATAAGTTACAAAGCCAATCTTAAGGTTTTAGTACTTCAGTGAATCACAGTAAGTGATCTCCAGCTGAAACTTGGAACAGTTAAGATTGCTTCAAGAGCTCATCAATGTCTTATCAAAAACAACATACAAGAACCCAAACAAACATTTAGGAAACCACAGGACCCACTGACCTCAATATAGATCTGATTTAATGATTCCAGTATTAGAAGGAGACTGAGCACAAATAAAATCCATGGGAGAGTCACGGGGTAAAATCACTAAGAGGAACATAAAGCCTCGCCTCTCATTTACCAATATAAGAACCTTAATGACCCTCAAGCTTTTTGGGGATGATGTTCTGTGAACTGATGAGTCAGAATTCTTATACTTGCGATGACACTTAAACAGCATTTTACAAAAAAAGCATCTTAGTAACAGTCAGTCATGGTGGTGGTTGTGTGATGGTGTTTCAGGACTAAAGAAGAACGTCTGGTCATCAGCTCATGATTTAAAGATTAAACACTTGTGTAATACAAAAACACAACAATTCCAAATAACAAGATCAGATCTTTGTTAAAGTAACCAAACTGAGCTGCTGTAGCATCTGAACTAGTAACATGTGACAAATCTATAAAAATACAGATAACTGGGGGTGCAAATACTTTTTCACTGCACTGTGTATGTTTGTGTGTTTGTGAGAAACTTACATTGTAGAAAATCTTCTCTGATTTCAGGTTCAGGAGGTGAAGTAATCCGGACTTTCTTCACTGCAGAAAGAGTAACAGTACAATCACTAATCACAGTAAATACATTAATACACGTAGGTTTTATTATTACTCTGTTTAGCCCACTAGGAAAGAGACGGGTGCCACTCCTTGGCCTTTTTGAGTGTGTTAGTTTAGGCCTGGTTAGGCAGTTTAGCTATTTTGCTTATTTCTTTTATTTGGCACCGTCTACAGTTCACTTTGTGAGTGGGAGTTTTGTTGGATTTGAAGTTGTAATTTCTACATATGTTGTGTAAATAAAACACTTTGTTTATAAAAAACCTGTAATATTTTAAGAGCTGCTGAGTAAAGTTGATTTAGCTGAGTATAAATCTGTTTTTCTGCCTCCTCATTTTCACACTTCACTAAGTTATGTAGCACACTAGCAACTTACTAATGTACCAGCAATTACACTATTCTTCTATTAAGGCTAACTATATACACATAACAGTGTGAGTGACACTAGACAAACACACACACACAAATACTACTCAAACACACAAATGCTACACAAACACAGATAAACACCACAAACACACACACATATTATACAAAGACTGCGCAAATACACACAGAAACAACACATACACACAAATACTACTCAAACACACACAAACGCTACACAAACACAAACTGAACAGGCATACACACACAAATGCTACACAAACACTAACAGTACATAAACACACAAACATTACACAAACTACACATACACACAAACACTACACATACAATTACTACTCAAGCACACAAACATTACACAAACTACACATACACACGAACGCTACACAAACACATGAACACTACAGAAACATACAGAAACAGTACACAAACACACGTAAACACTGCACAAACACTACACTTTTTCACTGCACTGTGTATGTTTGTGTGCTTGTGAGAAACTTACAGTGTAGAAAATCTTCTCTGATTTCAGGTTCAGGAGGTGAAGTAATCCGGACTTTCTTCACTGCAGAAAGAGTAACAGTACAATCACTAATCACAGTAAATACATTAATACACGTAGGTTTTATTATTACTCTGTTTAGCCCATTAGGAAAGAGACGGGTGCCACTCCTTGGCCTTTTTGTGTGTGTTAGTTTAGGCCTGGTTAGGCAGTTTAGCTATTTTGCTTATTTCTTTTATTTGGCACCGTCTACAGTTCACTTTGTGAGTGGGAGTTTTGTTGGATTTGAAGTTGTAATTTCTACATATGTTGTGTAATTAAAACACTTTGTTTATAAAAAACCTGTAATATTTTAAGAGCTGCTGAGTAAAGTTGATTTAGCCGAGTATAAGTGTGGTTTTCTGCCTCCTCATTTTCACACTTCACTTAGTTATGTAGCACACTAGCAACTTACTAATGTACCAGCAATTATGCTATTCTTCTATTAAGGCTAACTATATACACATAACAGTGTGTGTGACACTAGACAAACACACACACAAATACTACTCAAACACACAAATGCTACACAAACACAGATAAACACCACAAACACACACATATATTATACAAAGACTGCACAAATACACACAGAAACAACACATACACACAAATACTACTCAAACACACACAAACGCTACACAAACACTAACAGTACATAAACACACAAACATTACACAAACTACACATACACACAAACACTACACATACAAATACTACTCAAGCACACAAACATTACACAAACTACACATACACACGAACACTACACAAACACATGAACACTATAAAAACATACAGAAACAGTACACAAACACACGTAAACACTACACAAACACTACACTTTTTCACTGCACAGTGTATGTTTGTGTGCTTGTGAGAAACTTACAGTGTAGAAAATCTTCTCTGATTTCAGGTTCAGGAGGTGAAGTAATTCGAACTTTTATTACTGCAAAAAAAAATAACAGTACAATCACTAATTACAGTAAATACATATTTATACCAGAAACTGTTGCAGGTACAGCCAGTAAGAAGTTTGCCATGTTCTCCCAGTGTTTGTCTAAAGTGACCTTAAGTCTGAGTAACTGACCAAGTGTGAGTGTATTTCATTCAACCCTGGACTCATTGTGACCATGACCAGTACTGGGTTAATGAGTAAATGAATGATGTTGTTAGATGTAAAATGTTCATGTTGGTGGATTTGATTGTTTTGTTCGATGTTTGAGTACCGAAGCATTTTGGAGACAATGAAACACTAAGGGCTTGAACTCACCTTCATCTGGTATCTTCTCACACTGATCTTTCCAGAATTCTTCTACTTTCTCTCTCAGCTGAGATGCAGACTTTGTAACATCATCAAATGAGAGGTAAGGACCGATTGTGATGGCGGCTGATTCTGCAGATCCAGCAGGAGCCAAGAGAGACTGAAAATTCTACATCCAGGCAGATGTTATTCACAGAGGAACAACAACATGATGATGAATCATAAATGATGGACAACAGACATGAAGCACAGAGTGATGTTTCTCCAAATAACATTAACAGCATTTCATGATCTCTCTGAAAAGCTACAAGGTTACTAGTTACAAGGTACCACTGTAATTTATTACTTGGACTGGTGCAGCAATAATATTGGGTGTGTTCGAAAAGCTAGGGAGCTTTTTACATAGCCAGCATTTTATGTCATTACAATTTCAATGTTATTTCGACTCAAGAACAAGTGAGCATCGGAAGCGTCCTTAGTGATCAAGGCAATCCCAGCATTCATTGCAGCAGCTCTGCTCTCACAGAAAAAAAAACGGTGCGGAGAAACAAACTGAGTTATTTTCAAACAGAAATAAATTATTATGGATTTTTAACTGGTATAAACTTGTATGAGTGTTTTTATTTGCAAGTTTGGGCTTGTCAGCAAATGTAACCATTTTCGGTACACAAAGGGAGAGGTTAGTTGACATGCTAGCGTGCTGTGCCACCACATTCCATTGGTTTGAATGGCAAGATACTAGATGCTAAATGCAAAACCCCATGGAATTGCTGTCTGAGTAGAGCGTTATAACCTGCCTTATAAGTCATTGACTTATTAGAATCCTCTCTGGTGAGGCAGCTGCCTGTGTAGGCAATAAGACAGCAAGGCAGCTCCCAAGGTTTTCGAACACACCCATCATTATTTTTAGTTCTGTTACCTGGAGGAAATGGACAGGATCTTCTGTGTGTGAAAGCTGCTCCAGTTCAGCATCTTTCCTCTTCAGCTCCACAATCTGCTGCTCCACCTGTTTTAGGTTATTTTCAGCTTGACTTACTTCTGCTGTCTCTCGATCTCTGATCAGATCTTTTAGCTCAGAGCATCTTCTGTTAATTGAGTTGATTAGTTCAGTACAGATCAACTCAATGTTCTCCACTGCTGTCTGTGCAGAACACTGTTAAAAGATTCAGAAAGAGCAAATGATTCTCACTCAGATATTTGTCCACACTTTACATTCATATGTAGCTACTGGCCAGACTAAGACTTTCATCACTCATAGCTTGGTGATGGTGCTAAATGGCTTGATTTTTCATACCCTTAAAATTCAATGTAGTGATCTTCTCAAGTCTTTACCTTCTTATACAGTAATTTATGTTTAAGTATCTAGATACAGAGAAACAATCAATAATCTTTTTAAGTGGCCCAGTCAAAGTCCTAATCTGATCTTATCACCCTTATAATTATTAGCACAACCTCAGAATTGCTGTACAGCATTAATCACCAACCAACCAAGCAGAATATTTCGTTTTTAATAGAGATTGGTTTAATGGAGGAGAGTCGGACTGATCCTGAGAGCTTTTTGTTTATAAAACTTACCTTGTGAGACTCCACAACATTTATCAGCTCACAAAGTTCCTTCTCTCTGTTCTGGATTTTCTCTTGGATTTTTTTCTGGATCTCCAGCAGCTGCTTCTACGCAGAATAACAATTCAGAATTTACTTGTATTGTGTACGAGCACCACATAAACAATGTCAGTGTGGATGCTAATGAGTTGTTACTTGTTAAAGAGAGCTGTATAATATTTTTTTTACCTGTTTCTCAGTTCTTTCTGCTGCAGCTGATATTGTATCATGTGTTTTATGATTGTCTAGCATACACAATATGCAGATACACTGCTGATCAGTACGACAGTAAACCTCCAGCAGTTTATTATGCTGAGAGCAGATCTGATCCTGAAGTCGCCTGAAGGCTTCAACCAGCTTGTGATTCTTATAAACAGGAATTTGATAATGAGGCTGAAGGTGAGTTTCACAGAAAGAGGCCAAACACACCAGACAGGATTTAACTGCTTTGGATTTTCTCTCTGTACAGAAATCACACTCCACATCTTCAGGTCCAGCAGAACAGTGACCAGGATGTGGAGCTTGAAGTTCTGTTTTCTTCAGTTTCTCCACAACTCCAGCCAGCATGGCGTTTCTACTCACTTCAGGTCTTGAAGTAAATGTTTTTCTACACTGTGGACAGCTGTATGTTCCCTTATTATCCTCCTGATCCCAGCAGTTATTAATACACACCATACAGAAACTGTGTCCACATGATGTAGTTACTGGATCCTTCAGTGTTTTCAGACAGACAGAACAGCTGAACTCGTCCTGAGCTACTGAAATTTTGGACCCAGTTATTTTTCTACATGTAAACAGAAACACCAGTAAACACAGCAAGTTATTTACAGCAGCTCAGACCTCCTGCTTTAGTTCATGAGTGTTATGTTCAAAACAAGTGTTTAAATCAAATCAACAATCTGAACTACATAAAGTAACAATACACAGTAATGTACAGAAGTGTGGAAATGTATAAACTCACCTGCGTTCATCAACTTCAATTATCAACAAAACTACAAACACAGACACGGAACAGATCCGCACTCGAACAGAACAGGATCAGATTACTTTCACTTTCATTTCTGCTGAACTAACGACAGAGAGAGAGAGAGAGAGAGAGAGTTGGTTGAATACGGACTCCGAGTTTGTAGAATTGTCTGGAACAAATGAGTTGAAGCTTCTTCTTTATTGTAGGACAGTGTAGAACATCTGTATGAAACATATTACAGCAGTCTCGTACACATGTTATATACGGAGAACATACCCACGTGTTGTCACTTCACACTAACAGGAAACGCGCATGCGTACTTCTACTCATGTACGTTACATAACAGTCACATGACGGGTACCGTCCCAATATAACTTGAGAGCACACCTTAAGTGCACTAATGCTAAACTAGCACTTACGTTAAAACCCCCAACTTGCTCTCATGTTACATGCATCACATATGTCAACATTACATTCCAAAAATAAACTCTTTAAACTTTTGTAACTTCACCATTGTTGCAGGTTTTGTCATTACATCAGCAATCATGATTTCTGTTGAAAAAAAATGAGTGTTTTACTGTAGTAAGAATGAAAGTACCCTGATAGCACATATACGTCTCAGAGACGTCTGGAAAAGGTCGGAACATCTTAAATGCATCGCGTTCCATTTAACTTGATCTTACATTGGTCTCATCATCATCACCACGTTCTACATATTGAACACATACGCATATACGTCTTTTTGACATCTGCATTAAGCAGCGATTTTCACCCGAGCTGCAATTTCCCAGTTCGGATTCTGACCTTGTCGAACTTTCACACCATATGCTCACAACATGAAAAAGTAGTTAGTATTGTTATTATATGGAAGGTAGAATTATTACTGTTTTTTTTAACCTCTTTCTTAACTCGCACTTAGGACATAATTACACTGGGCGAGGTTGCAGGGCTCACCAGTTCATACAGACAGGCAGACGTGACCTACCTTTGGAGAAGGATGAAATAAAAGTGGGGAGGAAAAAAAACCAAACAAAAAAAAACCCCACACCATTCATTACGTTGTTGATTGAGAAACACACATGCAGCAGTTTCTGCAGTGGCCAAGCTGAATTGTACATATGACCATATGCATTTATTCTCCATTAGTGCAACTAGGAAACCTCATACTTGTCTAAACAGAGCTAAATAAAGAGTCAAGTACATGCAAGAAAAATAAAGGTTTCTTTAAAGTTAATGGAAAGTATAACATTCGTGGATCTTACCTCTGCTAAGAAAAGTTTACAGACATTTGAATATTTAATCTACTTAATATAGTAAAAATAATTATACACACACACGTGTACATTAGACTTTGACTAATTGCAGCATGCATGAAATCGCACCCTATACCAAGCCCTGAAAATTAGGTCATAAATTGTCCAGTAGCTGGACAAGATCTTTGTTTACTTTTCATACTTCCTGAGTTACATTACATAATCAAAACAAAACATGGATAACTCAGCAAAGACTACTGTATCTGGCATTTGATGACCTGATGGACCCAAGTTCAACATCACAAAACGAAAACGAAGCAAGACACATTGAAGGTAAGCACACTTATTTTATTGCAAATAGTAACAGAAGTAGCATAGATCAATGCCTTCAGAAATGTTACACTCTTCTTTGCTCATGTGTTCCATGTGTTTTGCGACATTCACAAATTTAAAGTTCAGCAAGAGTCAAAGTAATTAAACCCTTTACGAAGCTGTAAATGTGGTCTGCATTACAGGAGCGAGGAGGGTAGCAGTTTTTATACTACCATGCAGAAATGGTCAAGAATCCATGCAGTACAGGTGCAGCAGATGGAAATTGGGTTAAAACTCCACTCATCAGAAACTTTCAAGACAACTCAAACCCCTTGCATGGCTGCTACAGGCAACACATATGATGTCTGCATTCACCTAGAAACAAAAATAGCAAGATTTACAATACAAAAAAGGTGCACTGTAGAAATTCTACAAGTAGTAGAAGGAAGTGTCCTTATAACTGTGTGCATTGGTGTGTGTGCACTGCTGCAACAAAACACTTAATCTGGAAAATACACTATGTATTACTTATATTTAACTTTCAACATTCAACTAAATGTCTTAAGATTCGAATGAGGTTTAAGTTTTTAAAAAATGTAACAGACACAAAAAAGCCTGTGCTTCCCTCCAGCTAAAAGAAAGCAGTGTAAACTCACTTCCACTGCATAAGCTTAATAAAGCACCTGAACTAAGGATGCTGTGTGAGAGCTCTGCTGCAGCTGGCCAACATAATGCTCCATTTGGGTCACGGTCATCAGTTGGGCCCAAATAGTATAGCTAACGTTTTGTTTTTTTACTCTATCAGCTGGCTAACAGAGCTTCTATCTGTATCACACACATACCAACAGGTTCTGTAATATTCAGAAGTGTTTAAGCACTGTGATATACTGCATTTTGAGTTTCCTTTTAATTAACCATCAGTTGTTTGTTAAATTTTTACCATTTGTCTCTCCGGAATGCCTGAATCCTAAATTATAGCTGTAGTATCTCATTGTTTGAGCACTGTGATATGCTACAGTAATTTGCACAGAGCTGAAAGAAGTTTACACTGCTGCTTTCACTTAACCACAAGGGTTTTTGTGAAAGTTTATTACTCAGCATGCCAGTGATGGAACTAACAAAGCAGCCAGAACTCAGTCATTTGTAAGTAGTACTGCAATTTTGAGTTATGCAATGAAGTTCAGCTCTGCATTTTTTGTAAATGAGCAGTGAAATTGGGCATTGATGACCTTCCTTCACTGACTGGTGCAGCATGTCCACTAGAACATGTTTTGCTCACCTTACTATCAAACATTTGTTCCGTTGAAACAGCAGGGTCTGAGATTACCCAGCTGTATGGAGTTCTGTTAGTATACCATCATCTTAGTAAAAGTGAGAAGTCTAATTAAATGATAACCATGGCAACAAAGTTTTAATCTTATGATGTGACGGCTTGAGATTTGATGAGCACTTTTGAAACAGGAAATGTAACAGGCAACGTTTATTCCAAACTTTTTGTTTAATGTTAACATTCATCTGCCATTTCAGAATGATCTACAGCTGTTAACATCTGCCGAGTGAGAGTGTGTTGGAGGCTCAGGAGGAAGCATTGCAGAGTTACGATTATTGGTTAAACTGACCAATGGAAATTTAATTCACATTTAGCAAATGCTTTTGTGCTTGTTATTAATTGATAATTTAAGACTGAAAGCAAACCTAAGCTGGTCATTGTATGTGGGCCATAAAATTGAGCTCATATCACAGTTCAAAAACAGAAATCTATTCACCAGTAGAAACTATAACAGCATTAAGGAAAAAACTATAAATAAGATGATTCATTATAGGCAGTCAAGTTAACAACCATACAAATGACCAAGAGAACTTACCAAAGGTGACCAGGATTGGGATTTGGAGTTTCAGCATCCATTTCCAAGTGCTGTCAAACAAATGAAATTGAGTCACTAATAAAGAAAGAAGAAAAAAGGGGAGTAATTGTAATTATTGTAATCAGTTTGTTCAATTGCAAGTGAAATGGTCATGAAAGGATGCACATGGTCAGCAACAATACTCAAACAGTCTGTGACATTCTATAGACACAAGGCAGGCTGGGTTTATGGATTCAAGCTGTGTCAAATATGTGATCGGCCATTTTCACAATGTAAGGATTGCAGCAGCTCTGCATGAGGACCCATTGTTCAACTGCCAGATGAAGATACAGACCTTGTGCACGGCTACAGAAACCAGTGTTAATTTTGCTGCTGTGCTGATAGAAAATGTGATCAGTTGGAAAGTTTCTACCAACTCAGACAAAAGAGAGCTACCTGTAAAACGTGCAAACTAGCATTCTTCCTGGGGGAGGCAAAAGAAAGGTTTTTAAACACCACTAACCTGACACGACACTCAAGAGTACATCACCCAAGGCACGTAAGTATTACAGTGATCAGAACACAGCACAGCTAGTAAAACCCCAAAAAAAAAATAATAATCCAGCGAACTGTGGAGACCACATTTGACCAATACCAAAAGTACAGCAACCGGAAGGCTAAAGAAATCACATCCAAAGTGATGGAATTTTTAGTGCTTAATATTTCACCAGGAGCCACACAATGCCATTTCTATTCTTCAAGTGTTGCCTTTCCCAAGCTGTATCAAG
Source organism: Trichomycterus rosablanca (assembly GCF_030014385.1). NCBI lineage: Eukaryota > Metazoa > Chordata > Actinopteri > Siluriformes > Trichomycteridae > Trichomycterus > Trichomycterus rosablanca. Next base: position 17,545,633 of record NC_086001.1, on the reverse strand, counting down.
CAGTTTAATCACACAGATTAACTTATGTTACCTCCCTGAGTTTTACAAGTGATACATGGAGTTCTGAGGTCAGTCCCACATCCAGAAGCTCAGTGGATTCATCCCCACTTTGAGCTACAGAGTGCAGCTGTGTGCACAAGAATTCACAGGTAGACAAAGTTTCAAATGTGAACGACTGGGCAGATACCGATTGAGGGCAGGGCTTTTAAAAAAGCAAAGAATGTTTCATCTTGAGACATTATGGATGCAACATTTCCAATCAACCACATCTAAAACGCTGTTGAACTCCGAACACTAGTTCAATGCGTGTGCAGAACTGTACTGTGGAGGTATTTTACAAATATTTGCATGAGTCACATATGGCTTACTTAAAGGCCATAGTGGCTATATACACAGGAGTTACCTACATGCACCCTGTGTGCCTAGGAGTCATGAACCAACTTCTTTCTCTTCAGCGGAAGTGAGGTCCTTTCACTAGAAGGGTGTCTGTATTTACTGCCAAAGATCTCACAACCAATGTCTGGAAGAGACCAGTCATGTGATTCTAAACAACCTGCAAACAGGACAAAGAGAAATTGCACATAATTGTTCAGGCATTAGAAAACATTTGATAATTAATAAAGGGAGCTGTTGACGCCACATTAAATGAACGCATGAACATGAAGCTATGAAATGAAGACAAGAAGCTACCCTGTTACTAAGAAAAATTTATACATTTGATGGAAAATGGAAAAAAACGCCAAGAACCATCCTAAATTTATGGGTACATTTGATGCTCAATGTTGGCATTCATATTTTGTTCTGAATATTTTCACAAAAAGATTTACAGCTTCAGGAAAACTGTGGGTCTGTCAGACAGCAATCCAGCTTAAACCCAGTTACTAATATTGGCGTGACACCGACTACAGAAGGACAACCTGCCTTTGATCGAAATACATGTTCTTATACTAACACATCTAATCTCATATGCTCTTAATACTTGTATGCATAAGCACGTGTAGTTTGGTTAACACGATAAGCATGCATATGCCTTAGGCAAGAACACCTAATTTCATCATTTTAAATCATGTTGCCATTTAATTTCAATTAGAAAAACTGATAAGGAATCAGGTATGTTTCTGCTTAGCTGATGTTTAAACCTGCAGCCACACTAGCCATTTATGGATAAGACTGGAGAACCATCTTACGATATATAAGCGTTAAAGAATTCCACTAGCATTCAATGAGGGAGAGAACAACTTTGTCTTAGAAACGACCAAATACGTTGAGCTTAAAGTGAAATATTTACAGACATTAGCTATAGGTGGCATGAAATGGAGTCCAGTGATTACCAATCCTGGCATTTAAAATCCATATCCCTGTATATTTTGAAGTTCTCACTTTTTATACCAACACTGAACTAACAAATCATCTCATTAGGAGTTATAGCTCAAGCACGAAACACTAATTGTGCGCGTGGATGAGTTAGAATGTTCGTGGCGAATTTAAAAGGTTAGCGCGAGCGAACCAGTTAACGGACACTCAACGGTTTTGTAAGCTATCGCCTGAGACGCTGCTCTTCTACCCGTCAAAGCCATCGATTTATTGTAGCATATAGTTGCTTTTTGTATATAGTAATTCCACTGACTTTTCTTCAATACATCTTCCCTGAGTATAAGTTACACTCCTGTTTGCATACAAAGTATTTACCCCCATTTTCAAAGTAAGTAGCACTAGCTAGCTAACTTGGCTAGCATTACGACTTTAGCTTGAAGCTAAAAAAAATTACTAACTATAGCGTTAGCCGGAAATAGTTTTGGTATTTGTTAGTTAGAAGTGTCAATTCTGAATACAATTCTGTTAACTTAACACTACTAGCGAAGGTTACATCAGTGGCGTAATTACGGGCTAAATGACTTTTGCTAGCTAGCACTAGTATCCTCACTAATTGGTCTTCTAGCGAGCTAGCTAACCTAGTCTCATTTTAGCTTTAGCTAACGCTAAGAAACATGCCTTTAGAAAAACACGAAATGTTAGTATTACTTCTCCGCAGACTTTTAAGCAGTGAAAATGTCAACATACTACGTGAAATCCCTCCGTTTCTCATCAGCCGCAGCTAAACCACTCACCGTTAGTTCTTTTGGGGTTTTTTTGTTTGTGTTTTTGAAGTCACGCCTCTCCACGTAAAGCATGTGATACATGCTTCAGCCAGATAAATAAATAGTAGGCAGGTACCCTACATCCGCAAAGGGCCGGTGTGGCTGCAGGTTTTCATAAAGCAGCCTGGGCACATCTGATTCTACTTGTGTAATCAGTTGGCCTCAGTCTTTAAACAGTTAACCTGATGTGTTCTGGCTTGTCTGGAAAGAAATCCAGCAGTTAACTGGCCAGTTGTGGATAAGTCTGGACAACGCTGAATAAAAATACACAGGTTCTTTCAAACATCAAGAAACTATATATTAAAGAAGCATGGTACATTTAGTCATTCAATGGATAGTTAACATGATCTCCCATTTATTATTAAATACATGTGTAAAAATGATCAAACCTACATTTAAATATAGTTACCTTCACTAAATTTGAGCAGTCAAAAAAGTGCACAAAATCAGGAACTTTGCAAACATTTCAACACACCACAGGGTCAGTGTTCCCAGATAGTGATTAAGATCAATCCAGGATTACTTTTTTTCTTATGGAAAACTGTCAAAGGGTTCTCTGAGTGATGCCACAGAAGATCCACGTTTGTTACCATGAAATACAAAGTTTGCACAAGGGACATGGGAGTGTGAAGAACCTTTAAATAAAAAAAAATAAAAAAATAAAAAAAAACACAACCTTTTCCAAATTAAGATTCTTTAAGACTTCTTCACACTCACACATCCCTTCTACAAACATAGTATTTTATGGAACCAAAAGTAGTTCTTCTGTGGCATGACTCAGAGAACCCTTTGACAAAACAATGATTTTTTCAAGGGTTCGTTAGTTAAGGAAGTAGTTCTACTTAGAACTATGATTTCTATATGGAACCATTTCATGCTTAAAAGGTTCTTTGCATAGTGAAATGGTTCTTTAGATTGATGGAGATTGTGTTGTGCATGGTTCTATATAGCACCAAAAGGGTTCTTCTACTGTTACAAGCTTGACAATGTAACACTACAAGCACCCTCTTGGTGCTAAATAGAAACGTATAACGAATTCTCCATTCTATATAGGTCCTTAATGCTCATGGTCATTCACTTTACTAAAGAACCCTTGAAGAACCATATTTTTTTTTAAGTGTGTACACTTATCAAAGGTGTATGGATTATTTACCATATTAACCTTTTTTATACAATTACTCACAGTTGTCTTATTATAATCAGGTTCACTAGCAAGACAGGTGCGCAAAAGACAAAGGTATGTAATTAACAAGCAATAGATAATTTAATAACTTTAATAACATACATTGAATGTGACACTTAGGCGAAAAGCAAAAGCATGGGTTGATCGAGACTTAGAGTCAATTCAGGCACAAGGGGGGGGGGGCAGAGCATTGATTCAGAAATGGAAAACAATGCTCTACTTGAAGACGAAGACCACGATGATGATTTGGAGTTTATGGATTGCCAATCTGCTGTGTGTAATAATGACCTCAGTTGCATTACTAATGATGTATTTTTTGACTGTGAGGACTTTGATTCTGGATCAGAGTCAGAACTGGAGTTTGATTCTTTGCGTGATGAACTAGCAAAATGGGCAATTCAACACCACATCACGCACAGTGCAATAAATGCACTGCTAGATGTCCTTGGCAAGTATCACTCAATCTTGCCAAAAGATGCCAGGACACTCTTGAGTACAGCAAGATCAAAAGATCTTGCAATTCAGGATAAAGCCGGTGGTCAGTACTACTACTTTGGTGTGCTCCAATCAATTACACACATTCTGCAAAAAAACAAGGGTTTAGTGACCAATACAAAACACCTGAAACTTCAAGTCAATATTGATGGGCTACCACTTTTCAAAAGCTCACCAACACAGCTGTGGCCCATCCTTGGCACTGTTATTAACTTGCCACATCATGAGCCAGTGACAATTGGGCTGTTTTGTGGTGAAAGAAAGCCTAATTCACCAAACGAGTTTCTTGATGACTTTGCATTAGAGATAGCCAAGCTTGCTGAGGGGTTTGACTTTGAGGGAGTAAGGTTAACTTTGCAGCTCTCTTCAATGGTCTGTGATGCCCCAGCTCGTGCTTTTATTAAGTGTATAAAAGGTCACACAGGGTACCATGGGTGTGAGAAATGCACACAGGAAGGCGTTTACATAGACAACAGAATGACGTATCCTAGAACTGACCTGCCACAACGGACAGATCAAAGTTTCAGGGATAAGACCGATTTGGATCACCACCATGGTATTTCTGTACCTGTGGCTGAAGTTAGGTCCTCTCACTTGTAGGCTGTCCAACTTTCAGGAAAACGCATTAACAGAAAGGCTGCTGGGTATCCAAAGCTATGTACCTATTGAGTTTGCACGTCGACCAAGGACTCTCAGAGAAGTTGACAGGTGGAAAGCCACAGAGTTTAGACAATTTTTATTGTACACTGGCCCTGTTCTGCTCAAAGATACATTGAGCACCGCAGTGTACCAAAATTTTCTGCTGCTATTTGTGGGCATTTTCATCCTTAGCAACAATACTCTGATTGAGGACTATCTTGAATATGCCAATAACATCCTAGGTCTTTTTGTTTCTCATTTTGGACAGCTCTATGGCCCTAAATTTGTGTCGTACAATGTTCACAATCTAGCACATCTTGCACAAGATGTTAAAAATCACGGTGTTCTTGACAGCTTCAGTGCCTTCCAATATGAAAACCACCTGAGTAAAATAAAAAAAATGATTAGAAAACCTAGCAGCCCACTCAGTCAAATTGTAAAAAGACTGTCAGAGGTACCATGGAGAGACAGCCCAGAGAAAAAGACATGTTTATTAAGACAAAGCATCTCTGATCCTCTTCCTCCACCTTTTTATGGTGCAACCCAATACAAAAAGCTGGTAACACCACTGTTCACTGTCAAGCTTGACCAGGCCAACAGTTATATTTACATTGAGGGAAAAGTTGCAAAGGTTAAAAATATCATCTCTTGCAGGAATGAGGTATTTGTGGCATACAGCAGATTTGAGCAGCATGAATCATTCTTTGATTATCCACTGTCATCATCTACCTTTGGCATATATTTGGTTCATGGGCTCACAAGAACGATACATTTCTGCAAAGCTGATCAAATAGAGGGGAAAGCCTTCCTAATTCCATATAAACACAAATTTGTGTCAATTCCACTCTTGCATGCAAAAACAAGTAAATGTGTACTACCTTTCATAATGTTTGGAATCACTAGCAAGATTTTTTTTATATCCAAAACTAACTCATACAATGTGGATTTAAATATAGCAAACTACATATCAAACTGTCTATTCAATTAATTCAATATATATATATTTTTTTAAGTGATAAATCAAATACTGCAATTCCGTTTACCATTTTTGTTTACCCTGAAATGTAAGCATCACATTTGATAAGTGGAGAATTGTGTGTGTAATGTAAAACTAGAAGTTTCAGATAATTAGGAAGCTACAAATGTAGCACAATATCCAAAATGTAGATGTATCCAGAGTAATGAACATGTGTATAAACACACACACACACACACACACACACACACACACACCTCTGGATACATCTACATTTTGGATATTGTGCTACATTTGTAGCTTCCTAATTATCTGAAACTTCTAGTTTTGCATTACATAATATTACAATGATATATTTATAACTGTGATCCCAAACGGTGAATGTTAGTGTGTGAAAAATGTTAATTTATTAATGCATCTATCTAAAGCTCACTTTTAAAAATAACAAAAGTATTAGTACCTTTCTGTCAGAAAAAAACGTGTCATTTTGGGGGGGTTGGGCATGGTGCAGCTCCTGCAATGTACCTTATAGTAGAGTTTGTTGGGGAGGAGCAAACCGGACCAGTGGCAAAATCTTGATATAAGGATGGCTTCTCCTGGTGGCCTCCCTACAAAGATGAAAACCGACTCTTGAAAAGTGTCAGGAAATCAGAGGTCCCACAGCCTGATAAAGGGTGGAGCAAGCACAGCGTGCGAATACTTTATGAATCAGGTGATAATAAAAGTTTGGTGACCACACACTGCATGGAAAAATATATTATTGTAACCATAATATACCTGATCTAAGCTACTCTTTTCTTTTTTTGCCCTCCGTTTGACAACATTGTTGCCAACTGGAAAAAGTCACGCTACACATCAGATCTTAACTCAGAAACTGAGTTAAGAAACTCCAGCACAGAAACTCTGGGAAAGAGAGTCAGGAAGTGAGCTGTGCATACTGTGCTATAAATATTGTAAAACAATTCTGCAGTGTGTACTACCTATTGCTAATTTATTACTGTACTCTTGTAGAAAGAAAATATACTCTTCATCTGAACAAGAAGAAGAAGAAGAACCACAACCTGCCAAATTAAAACTTGCAAATGCACCAAGGCCCCCAGCCCCACCACAAAGACAGAAACATGGTTCAAAAAATAACGGTTAGTGCATTTAATTTTACAATTGTGTGGATCCTGAACCACACAGACTACACACATTTTTGTTGTTGAAGCAACAACAGTGCATGTCATCTACTAACAATCTCATTGCAAAAATGTCAACGCTCTAAACCTGACTTTTTTGCATTCTTAGCACTAACCAGCACCTTTCAGCCTGGAAGAGCAGAGCAGGAGTGGTGTAACAATCTGTCAGATAGTCAAGGTATAATGTCTGAAACATTTAGAATGGTGGATTTAAAAGGAACACCAGTATTTTTAACCTAATGACTGAAGTAATCAACAGCATGCATTTTTCCGTTACCTTTGAGCAGTAAAAACTTCTGTTTTAATAAAATATTAGTATCAATCTCATTATGCAAATGGAACATCCAGACGTCATCAATCAAACTTGTTAATATCATGTTTCGTTAATGATCAGAAAGCCATTTTTGTTTCCCCACATAAAGGAAATGACTGTTGTCCACTATAGATATTGGCATTTCTGAAAAAAAATTAAATACTTACCCGGTCTTTTCTGCTTTATTCAACACATGGATCACCACAGCAACACTGTCCTAAATGACGACAAATCAGAAGCAGGGGACAATTGTATGTCAGGCCACATTTTATGTTTACTTTTTTCCAACATGTTAAATTCAGCCAAAAATAGTAATTGTGTTCTCTGTAGAGTATCTGTACTTATTTTCACTTACCAAGGGCTCCCAAATGTTAAACACAACAAAGACAACATTCAAGGAATTTTTAATTACATTTAAGAAAAAAGTTGATGTTATCATAATGTCAATGCTAGTTTGCAATTTGCAATTTGAAAGTGTTTGTGCATTTGGAACAATAGATTACTTTTACGCCAAGGATAAATTGGGATCATAGTTACATACGTCAAATTACAACTGAGACTTCAAGGCATCAACATTAAACACTTCTGATTTGAAGCCAACATGAGCACACAACAAACTTGTGATTTATTTTTTAAGATTACCCCATTTGTTCCGCAGTCAGAGAGAATGTTTAATTCTCTAAATTCTATAAATTTTGTATACTATCTAGGCCCTTAAAGATTTGGAACTTTCATTTTTAGTAATTCAGTACAGTAAGTGTTTTAAGGGGGCTGCTTAGCTGCTGGTTGCTTTGTTTAGTATCCACTTTGGTGGCCTGTGTACTTTAATTAGATGGGGCTGTATCAGCTAATAAAGCTGGACATAGCACTGCAAATAGTTTCTATCATGACAATACACATGGTGAAACAATTTTTTTAATTCATAAGAAGTCCTGCGGTTAACGAGCAATTATTAACTAAAGACAGGACTTAACAGCCATGTGAGTTAGTTATAAAGCAGGCATGGGGTTTTTAAAAGCATCTTAGCATGAATATGATTCTTAAATTAGTGTTTATGAATCTTAACTAGTAGAGCGTAAGTCTTAAGTGTAATGCTCGCTCTACAAGTTAAGATAATCTTAACACTAAGATCCTTTTGGGAATCTTGGCCCAGGTTAGTTAGTCTTCTCGTGACATTCCATAATTGAGCCATAATTGTCATAACCAAACTAATCTAGTCATGCCCTGTCAATACCAAAACTATAAATAAATAATCTCAGAGTTAGAGGTGGGTGATATGGAAAAAATGTAATATCACAAAGTCATTTATAATTTTTATTTTCTGTAAACAGCACCTACCATGCAACAAGATGCATCAAGGTGGCCCATGTCCAACCAGTGTACATGGGCAGATGCTTCTCATGGGACAGCACAAGGCCAGGGTGTTCTACCTCATGTCAGTGGTGAGTTTACTGAAGAAGCAGAATTTTTTTTTTTTTCCCAGTTGGGCATTAATACATGAATAATATAGTTAACAATGACACTTTAGGTCGCTAAAATACTAAAAATAAAAGTCAGGCATTTTCTGTAGAGTAACCATTTTTATTTAAATTTCCCCATTAACAGCACCCACCATACAGCTATGACAGTTAACTACACTTTTAATCTCAAAAGCATCTGAGCACGAATATGATGCTTAAAATAGCGTCAAGATAATCTTAACTGTCAGAGTGTGTGTTTAGTGTGATGCTCGCTCTACCAGTTAAGTTTATCTTTACACCAAGATTCTTTTAAGAATCTGGGCCCAGGTTAGTTAGTCTTCTTGTGACACACAGGATGAGCCATAATCACCATAACCAAGCTAATTTTCTCATCATGCCCACAAAACTAGAGTCACACATTTTCTGAGTATCTTTTTTTTATTCCCTGTAAACAGCATATACCATGCAACAAGAGCCATCAAGGTGGCCCATGTCTGACCAGTGTACAGGACAAGGCCAGGGGGTTCTATCTCATGTCAATGGTGAGTTTACTGAAGAAGGAGAAAAGCAATTTTTCAGTTGGGTATTAGTACGTTAACACTACAGGTAAGAATGATGCCTTAAGTCGCTGAAATGCAAATAATAAAAGTCAGGCATTCTCAAAAGCACAGGATGTGCCATAATTGCCATAACCAAGCTAATTTTCTCATCATGCCTTGTCAAAACCAAAACTACAGTGGTGCTTGAAAGTTTGTGAACCCTTTAGAATTTTATATTTCTGCATACATCTGACCTAAAACATCATCAGATTTTCACACAAGTCCTACAAGTAGATAAGGAGAACCATATCAAACAAATGAGACACAAATATTAGACTTTGTCATTTTTTTATTGAAGAAAAAGGTCCAATGTTACAGATCTGTGAGTGGTAAAAGTATGTGAACCTTTGCTTTCAGTATCTGGTGTGACCCCTTTGTGCAGCAATAACTACAACTAAACGTTTCCGGAAACTCCTGATTAGTCCTGCACATCGGCTTGGAGGAGTTTTAGCCCATTCCTCCGTACAACTTCACAGCTTCAACTCTGTTATGTTGGTGGGTTTCCTCCCATGAACCGCTCGCTTCAGGTCCATCCACAACATTATTGCATTAATATCGGGACTTTGACTTGGCCATTCCAAAACATTAACTTTGTTCTTCTTTAACTATTCTTTGGTAAAATGACTTGTGTGCTTCTGGTTGTTGTCTTGCTGCGTGACCCACATTCTCTTGCAGATGCAGCAAAAAAGGCCTAAACCATGATACTACCACCACCGTGTTTCACAGATGGGATAAGGTTTTTATGCTGGAATGCAGTGTTTTCCTTTCTCCAAACATAACACTTCTCATTTAAACCAAAAAGATATGTTCCATTGTTCCAATAGCCTTCTGGCTTGTCCATGTGATCTTTAGCAAACTGCAGATGGGCAGCAATGTTCTTTTTGGAGAGCAGCGGCTTTCTCCTTGCAACCCTGCCATGCACACCATTGTTGTTCAGTGTTCTCCTGATGGTGGACTCATGAACATCAACATTAGCCAATGTGAGAAAGACCTGTAGTTGCTTATAAGTTACCTTGGGTTCCTTCGTGACCTCGCGGACTATTACACACCTTGCTCTTGTCATGATCACTGTTGGTCGACCACTCCTGGGGAAGGTAATAATGGTCTTGAATTTCCAACATTTGTACACAGCCTGTCTGACTGTGGATTGGTGGAGTCCAAACTCTTTAGAGATGGTTTTGTAACCCTTTCAAGCCTGATAAGAATCAATGACTTCTCTCAGAACTCTCCTTTGTTTGTGCCATGGTACACTTCCACAAATGTGTTGTAAAGAGCAGACTTTGATAGATCCCTGTTCTTTAAATAAAACAGGGTGCCCACTCACACCTGATTGTCATCCCATTGATTGAAAACACCTGACTCTAATTTCACCTTCAAATTATCTGCGAATCCTGAAGATTCAGTCACAGATAGGTTATATTGGATCATTTTCCTCAATAAATAAATGACCAAGTCTAATATTTGTGTCTTATTTGTTTGATTTGAATCTGAAAATCTGATGAAGTTTTAGGTCAAATTTATGCAAAAATACAGACAATTCCAAAGGGTTCGCAAACTTTCAAGCACCACTGTTAAAAAGAAAAAAAAGAAAAAGAAAAAAGAAAAAAAGTCATGTATTTTCTAATTTTTTGTTCGCTGTAAACAGCACCTACCGTACAACGAGATCCATCAAGGTGGCCCATGTCCAACCAGTGTACATGGGCAGATGCTTCTCAGGGGACAGGACAAGGCCAGGGCGTCCTACCTCATGTCAACGGTGAGTTTAATGAAGAAGGAGAAAAGCAATTTATCAGTCTATTAATACATAAATATTATAGGTAAGAACAACGTCTTAGGTTGCAAAATGCCTCTTCTGTAGAGTGAACTTTTTCATTTTAATTTCTGCTTTAACAGCACACACCATACAGCAGGGACTGTCAAGGCGGTTCATACCCAATCAGTGCGCAGGTAAGTTTGATCAGTTAGAATGAACAGCCCTACAACACATTAATCATAAATAGAAAATGGACTAGATCTTGTAAAATGATATTTTTTTTAATTTTGCAGCTGTAGACAAAACTGTCCTGGAAGCACTGATAGAGATGGACCTGAAGATAAATTACCTGACATCTCTTGTAGAATCTCTTGTGGGTGGTCGTCAAAGTTTGCCCCTACAACAGCAAGATGATGAAGACTTGAATGTCACCCCTCTGGATTCAGTAGAAGCCCTAGAAAATTTAGAAGAAAGGCTTCTGAGCAACGGACTGAAGCAAAGGATGGTAAAGCTCATTTATCAATTATTTCCCATCAAATAAGACCTTGACATGATTCACAAAGTATTCACAAATATTTCCTGTTGTTTTATATTTTTAAGCGTATGATAGCTTTAACTTTAAAAATGTAATACAAATGCAAGAAAAAAATTACAAATAACATTTGGGTGAGTGACAATGGGAGAATGTAACTTTATATATAAGGATTCATACTTAATAAAAAAAAAAAAACCTTTAAATAAAATGCAAATAAGACATTTAATAGTAACAACAAAATGTATGAAGTTTAAACATTTTTATTACTGTGCATTATTTCAGATTAACATGCTGTCACTAAGTGGTGGACATACCATGAAAAAGACAATCTGGAGCAAGGTGTTCACCCCCAACCTTGTGAAAAGTCTTAACTGGTGTGGCAGGGGAGACAAGCGAGGTCTAAAACAAACCGCATGTGGACAAGTTATTATCGGTAAGTCAAGATAAACAATTTACACCTAAAGAAACAATCAGAATGTTTATATGGAGCCTAATACACTGCTCAAAAAAATTAAAGGAAAACACATCAGATCTCAATGGGAAAAAAAAATAATGCAGATTATCTTTCCTGATATGGACTGGGTAATGTGTTAGGAACGAAAGGATGCCACATAGTTTAATGGAAATGATAATTATCATCCTAGAGAAGGTTGAATTCAAAGTCATACTCTCGTCACATGAGGCCGGGCACTGTCGTGCACCAGGAGGAACCCAGGACCCACTGGGCGCCAGTGGCGGATCTGCCAATTCACCGGAATTCTATGGCAAATGCCAATCAAGCTCTACGATGCTGGGCTGTGAGCACAGGGCCCACTACAGGACATGGGGCCTTCAGGCCACCCTCATGAAGCCTGTTTTGATTGTTTGGTCAGACACATTCACACCAGTGGCCTGCTGGAATTCATTTTGTAGGGCTCTGGCAGTGCTCATCCTGTTCCTCCTTGCACAAAGGAGCAGATACTGGTCCTGCTGAGGGGTTAAGGTCCTTCTACGGCCTTGCCCAGCTCTCCTAGAGTAACTGCCTGTCCTGGAATCTCCTCCATACTCTTTAAGACTGTGCTGGGAGACACAGCAAACCTTCTGACAATAGCACATATTGATGTGCCATCCTGCAGGAGTTGGACTACCTGTGCAACCTCTGTAGGGTCCAGGTACCGCACCATGGTGCCATAGCCAGCTGCAAAACTAGTGAAAAATCAGTCAGAAAGGACGATATCAATGGCCTCCTATTAAACCATTCCTGTTTTGGGGTCGTCTCATTGCTGCTCCTTTAATGCACCTGTTAATTTCATTAACACCAAAGCAGCTGAAACTGATTAACAACCCCCCTGCTACTTAACTGACCAGATCAGTATCCCAGAAGTTGAACTGAGTTGATGCTATACTCTGATTAAAAAATTTTCCTGTAAATTTTTTGAGCAGTGTATTTTGTTAATAGCAACATGATGCTAGGTAGTCTTAGTAAACAGTTTCTGTAATGCCCACACAGTGTTTGTTGTGCTTAAAAACAGTTCATGCCTGTCCCTATTGGTACTCTGGTTTCAAAACGTATATCACAAAAAAATACTAAAAATCTTATTCGGTACACCACAAACTTTTGCCACAATGCACCTGGTAACTCACACTGATAATTCTACAAACATGTCCAAACTGCACTCACGTATTCATATACCTAAACTGTAATGATAAACACATTGATAAGTCACATTTATTTATTTATTCATTTGGTTTACAAACTGAAACCTACCGTTTAGAAAGCTGATCTCCGCCACGTGTCCTCCTCCTCAAGAGTCTTTTCGCTACAGGTCAGTGACAGTGTTTTACTGCCGGCAATTGGTCATGTGGTTTTCACGTGTTGTCAAAGCACATAGGATACAATTTGTGTAATTTGTACAAAAAATCGACTTTACTTCAAATGGGGGTAAAGCTCTCAGCAAATTTAACCTTCAATGTCCCATTTAATCTTATAAAAACTCAATAAAAGCTCAAATACAAATAAAGAAGACCCCGACAGCAACGTCATGTTTAAAACCATGCCCTTTTGTCAGATTAGGCTACGTTTTGCTTACATACAGTGCCATTTATCCACTTTAATATAGCAGAAGTGTAGCACTTATTTTGTGACTCTTTTAATACTGTTTGTTTCTCACACACAGCTGCCACGATGAAAAATCCAGTGCTGCCAGCGCCGACTGAAGCAGAAGCGGAGAACTGCTTAAAGGATTACTTGCGGCTGGCACCAGGAAGGAGACATTAATTTTTATTGTATTTAGTAGTTAATTGCTATTTTTGTTTTGTTATTTGTGTTCATCGTAATTATTATTCTAATGTTTATTTATCATATATAAAAATTTTGATTCATGAATTCATATTTCACTTAATTTTGTGTCAAGGAACAATAATAAATAAGAATGTTACTACCACTAATTATAATGTCTGTTGTTTATAGATATATTATCTGTATTATCTATAATAATAATAATAATAATAATAATTATTATTATTATTATTATTAATTTATTTTTTTAAGCAGTACATGAGAGGGGAGTGCACACACACATTCAATTACATTCAGACGCTGTATTTTAGCTATACTGTACACATAAGTCTGGAATACAGCGTCTGAACGCCATTTCAGCATCCAGGCCTGATATTTAGGAGATGTATTACAGATGAATAAGCGCTATATTAGATGGTCTCGGATAGCTCTCATAAGCGTCTCTGAGACGCAGGCATGATGATGACGTAGTAAGATTGATCTGGAACGCAGCAGAAGGTCTTCCACGATCCACCAGCGACGTATCAGAGACGTATTGCAGATGAGCAAACGCTCTATTAAATACGTATTCCAGACCAACTGGGTTACATCCAACAGACGTCTCTGAGATGTATATGTGCTATCAGGGGTACGTTTAAATAACTTGAGATGTAAAAGTAAAGTCTGAAGTTGTGGATTTTTGCTTTATTTACTTAGCAAATGGCGAATCATTACGTTTAGTTTTTATGGTGTCAGGGTTCCATGGTGTAATGGTTAGCACTCTGGACTCTGAATCCAGTGATCCGAATTCAAATCTTGGTGGGACCTTACTGCTTTTATTTGGGGCCTGGTGTGAGATCCAAGATTGAGAAACATTAGCAGTTTCAGGATGGTAGCATTCAGCACATGTGCAGTACAACAGAGCATTACAATTGCTTGTGCTCGTTTAGAGTCACCTTAAATTACATGTTAATTTCCATCCATTTATCCATCTTGAATATCATAATACCACTAGTAGTGATATAGTGTTCCACATGTGACTGCTCCATCCCAAATTATAATCGCAAATCATTGTTTACAGCGCCATCTAACAGCCAACTTGCTCTTAAATGACTAATTATTCACTTTTGGGCTTAAGTAAGACCTCACTGTGTGATTCCATGGTGTAATGGTTAGCACGCTGGACTTTGAATCCAGTGATCCGAGTTCAAATCTTGGTGGAACCTGGTTTTATTTAAGTAAAAACATTGTTATCAATGCTGAGTAGGGACAAGTGTTCAACATGTGCTTTATGCCAATTGTAACACCAAAAGGCAAATCATTGTTTACAGCGCCATCTACCGACCAACTGGGTCCTAAACTTACCTCAGTGCAATTATTAACAGTGTTACCTGGGTGGCAATGTTTAGCAAAAGACTAGTTAAAATGTACTGCCTAAATCTTCTACATTATTTCAGAATCATATGAATCCCGTCAGTTTAAAAAATCTGAGATGTTAAAGTCTAAAGTTGTGTGTATTTTTTTTTCTTTTGGGCTTTATTTACTCAGCAAATGGCAAGTTTTATTTGGGAGCCGGTGTGAGTTCCAAGGTTTAGAAACTTTAGCAGTTTCAGGATGGTAGCGTTCAGCGCATGCACAAGTACGACAGAGCGCTTGTGGGGTGTAGACCACGATTACTTGTGCTAGTTGTGTCAACCAAGCAGATCACCATTCAGGAAGGTATATCAGTGCCAAAATACGAGCCAGTTTGTTCAGTAAAACTTTATAAGCCAACAGCAGCGAATAAACTTAAGAGTCACCTTAGATTACATGTTAACTTCCATCTATCCATCCAGCTTAAATACCATAAACACTACGTACAAAACATGTGGAGCTATTCTTACTACAGTAAAACACACTGAACTGACTTTTAAAGTGAAGTTCAGAGATCGTTCCCATCTAGTGGTGCTAGATAAATTACAGCTTGTTGCTTGGGTACAGATTTGTGACATTATTATTAAATTGTTGTTGTTGTGTTTTTTGTTATTTTTAACTGTTCATGTTTTAAGTGTAAAACCATACACAGCACCGTCTATAAATAAATGAATCACCTTGTGCTTCCAACTGAGATTTTTGTTTACGTAAACAATGTCTGAAATTTGACGAGCTTCATTAGTTTGTTATATGTGTTAAAATGATGAATGAACCTAAACACTTGCTTTTTAATTTTAAGTTTTTATTTATTTATTTTAGTTTCAATACAACGTGACACCGGCAAGATAAAGAAAGCAAAAATAAAGTGTCCCAAGTGTTTTTGTAACGTGTTGTAGACCTGCAATGGCGACTCTTTTTGGTATACGGGAAAGAAAAGGCCGAATGCAGGTGAAAATGTGTTATTTGGCAACCAGCACTGTAAATATTGGACAGAACACATGATGGGTTATTTTAACTTGTTGGGTTGTGCAGTGTAACCATTGTGCTGGATTAAATACATTTAAGAAAATACAGCATTAAAGCATAATCTCAATAAATTACGCTACAATTTACACTATAATATAATACAATACAGCGACAGTAAGTCTGTGTCTGTTTCTGTTGCTTATTTTGAATTTTGTTTGTTTGTAAACTGTGAATTAGTTCTTAATCTGGTCGTGATGTTAGTGAATTAAACCTACATCTCTCTGATGGTCTGACCGATGAGCTGTCTGTTCTGACATGTTGCTTAAGCCCGGCTAGCTCAGTCGGTAGAGCATGAGACTCTTAATCTCAGGGTCGTGGGTTCGAGCCCCACATTGGGCGAGTGTCTTCATTTAACATCTACTGAAACCAAAAGAACGTTCTTCCACTTTGGACAGCCGGTCTCTGGTGACTTATCAGGTGGATATTTGTGCTTGTGGGACTGTTGTTTACTGGATGTTTTCAGTTACTTATTTCCACTATTCTGTGGAGCTACACATTGTTGTTGTGTCTCATATCCGTTAGATCAACAAGTAGGTTGTGCAATAAAAGACACTCGTCCCTGGGTGGACTCGAACCACCAACCTTTCGGTTAACAGCCGAACGCGCTAACCGATTGCGCCACAGAGACACACGTTTCATTGGATGGTACACACGGGTCACATGACTTGCTAAGGTTCACAGCAGGGTAATTAAGTTTGGCAAATTGAAATAATGGCATGTTTCTGACCTGAATGAGAGGGGCATTAAAAAGATCTCACACCTGTCAGAGACAAAGTTTGAAGCCCAGGTCAATAGGACCTGCTAGTTAGAGAAGACTCACTTGTTTGTTAGTTTAAGTACCACACTCTAACAAACTGAGCTAACCGGCCTGTGTCCAAGGGTAGGGCATATACCCACATACCTGATTCTACACCGACAGCCCTTCAGTTATGGACCTGCCACATGGAAACGATGGAGAGCTTTACTGTTGGTCTCAAGTTCGTCTCGGCTGTAGAAGAGGAGACTTAATGAATGAATTCAGTTTAAATATTCATTTAAAAAACTTGATGATTTACCAGGTCGTTTGTTACAGTTTCCTTTCCAGTCACATCTCTACAAAAACCAAAACACTCAATCTGTAAAAGAAAGACACGTGCATGAATGTGATGAGGTTCTAAGATTTTCTAATGTTGCACTCACTAATAAAAGTCAAGAAGTTTTAAGTAAAAAAAAAAATCATTTAGGGGTTTTTCTCTGCTCCTAAACATAGTAGAGGGCCACTTAAGAACACACCAGGGTTAAGTACATACATAACACATAAAAAACAGTTTAAAGTAGAAAGCGCTTACTGGTCTAGAGGTTCCTGTCAAAGTGTCTGAACTGAGATTCGTTGGCAAGTGGAGCAGTGAAATCCATAATTTGTTTTGGATCATGTTTTCCAAGAGCATTTGTGATGGACCTGAGTAGGTCGAGTTTTTCATTATGTTGTTGTAGCAGCAGCTCTAATACAGTCAAAATTTCTCTCTCCATTACTGTTAGTAAAATATCATTTACAATATTCAGTTTTAAACACACACACACCTTATACACACACATCATACACACACCTTATACACACATGTAATACACACACATCAGTACACAATCACACATCATACACATGTATGAGGTGTCAATACCAGGGTGTGTCATGGTATTGGGGTGTGTCAGTACCAGGGTGTGTCATGGTATGGGGTGTGATTCACTGGGTGGAATTAACAAACCACTCTGGACAGGTTGCCAGACAAACGTAATCAAACACACTTATACCTAGGGTACCCCGTTACCCCCAGGACATGGGGAGAACATGCAAACTTCACCCGGGAATCGAACCCAGGACACTCCAGAAGCCGTCCCACAGTGGAAATCAAGTCAGTATATGTGCAGTCACATGAATCCAGTCATGCCCATATATGGTAAAGGTAAATTCACTCTGCTCCCTCAGAACGCTGTGACATCACAATGTGGACCTGTGCTCTTCAGGAGCAGCATTTTGATTTTCTCCTCATTTACGATGGCTGCTTCTCTGAGACAGAGGTTTCTGCGTGTGCTGTGTTGCGGGGCGCCTCCCCGGGCATCCTCCGGGGGCGACCTGAGTCACGGGGGCGGCACGGGGGCCCAGGAAGCGCTCCTGATGGAGGGGTTTCTGTTTAAGAGGACCAGGAGTGTGTTTAAAACCTGGAACAGGTCTGTACACTGATCCTTAGTGTATATTATAGGAATTCTCTCTCTCTCTCTCTCTCTCTCTCTCTCTCTCTCTCTATATATATATATATATATATATATATACAGTGTATCACAAAAGTGAGTACACCCCTCACATTTCTGCAAATATTTCATTATATCTTTTCATGGGACAACACTATAGACATGAAACTTGGATATAACTTAGAGTAGTCAGTGTACAGCTTGTATAGCAGTGTAGATTTACTGTCTTCTGAAAATAACTCAACACACAGCCATTAATGTCTAAATAGCTGGCAACATAAGTGAGTACACCCCACAGTGAACATGTCCAAATTGTGCCCAAATGTGTCGTTGTCCCTCCCTGGTGTCATGTGTCAAGGTCCCAGGTGTGAATGGGGAGCAGGGCTGTTAAATTTGGTGTTTTGGGTACAATTCTCTCATACTGGCCACTGGATATTCAACATGGCACCTCATGGCAAAGAACTCTCTGAGGATGTGAGAAATAGAATTGTTGCTCTCCACAAAGATGGCCTGGGCTATAAGAAGATTGCTAACACCCTGAAACTGAGCTACAGCATGGTGGCCAAGGTCATACAGCGGTTTTCCAGGACAGGTTCCACTCGGAACAGGCTTCGCCAGGGTCGACCAAAGAAGTTGAGTCCACGTGTTCGGCGTCATATCCAGAGGTTGGCTTTAAAAAATAGACACATGAGTGCTGCCAGCATTGCTGCAGAGGTTGAAGACGTGGGAGGTCAGCCTGTCAGTGCTCAGACCATACGCCGCACACTGCATCAACTCGGTCTGCACGGTCGTCATCCCAGAAGGAAGCTGACGCACAAGAAAGCCCGCAAACAGTTTGCTGAAGACAAGCAGTCCAAGAACATGGATTACTGGAATGCCCTGTGGTCTGACGAGACCAAGATAAACTTGTTTGGCTCAGATGGTGTCCAGCATGTGTGGCGGCGCCCTGGTGAGAAGTACCAAGACAACTGTATCTTGCCTACAGTCAAGCATGGTGGTGGTAGCATCATGGTCTTGGGCTGCATGAGTGTTGCTGGCACTGGGGAGCTGCGGTCCATTGAGGGAAACATGAATTCCAACATGTACTGTGACATTCTGAAACAGAGCATGATCCCCTCCCTTCGAAAACTGGGCCTCATGGCAGTTTTCCAACAGGATAACGACCCCAAACACAACCTCCAAGATGACAACTGCCTTGCTGAGGAAGCTGAAGGTAAAGGTGATGGATTAAACCCAATTGAGCACCTGTGGCGCATCCTCAAGTGGAAGGTGGAGGAGTTCAAGGTGTCTAACATCCACCAGCTCCGTGATGTCATCATGGAGGAGTGGAAGAGGATTCCAGTAGCAACCTGTGCAGCTCTGGTGAATTCCATGCCCAGGAGGGTTAAGGCAGTGCTGGATAATAATGGTGGTCACACAAAATATTGACACTTTGGGCACAATTTGGACATGTTCACTGTGGGGTGTACTCACTTATGTTGCCAGCTATTTAGACATTAATGGCTGTGTGTTGAGTTATTTTCAGAAGACAGTAAATCTACACTGCTATACAAGTTGTACACTGACTACTCTAACTTATATCCAAGTTTTATTTCTATAGTGTTGTCCCATGAAAAGATATACTTAAATATCTGCAGAAATGTGAGGGGTGTACTCACTTTTGTGATACACTGTATATATATACAATGTGTTTGATCTCTGCAGGTGGTGGTTCATCATACAGAACAATCGGCTTCTCTACAAGAAGAGGTTTAAGGTAGGTCACATGACTTTACATGATCTAAATCAGCTCTCTCCTGGACTCTGTGAAATACCCATAATGCACCGCAGCCTTACTCCCCTCATAATTCAGGCGCATCACAGCAGAAGTCGACTTCTGTACCGGGCTGCGTCCCAAACTGCCCCCGTCGCGTTTAAGTCTGGGACGATTTCACCGGCGTTTATATCATCGACTGTATAAATAAGAAGGTTTTATGTTCTATTCCCCCAGTGTGACTTCACGGTGCTGGCGGAAGACCTGCAGCGCTGTTCGGTCCAGAGCTGCGAGGACGCCGGGCGCCGCTTCTGCTTCAGGGTGGTCACGCCCACAAGGTAAGTCCAGATCTATAATCATCAGAGATAGACAGACAGATGATCAATAAACAGACAGACAGATGATCAATAGACAGACAAAAGATAGAAAGACAAGATGATGGATAGAAAGACAGGCTGATAGACAGACAGACAGGTAGATAGACAGACTATTTATCTATCTGTCTATCCATCTGTCTGTCTGAATGTCTGTCTATCTATCTGTTTATCTATCTACTCAATCTGTCTGTCTGTCTGCATCCTATATAATCTGTATCTATCACCATGTGTGTACAGGAGCTGTACGTTCCAGGCCGACTGTGAGGCAGGTAGACGGGCGTGGATCAGCGCCATTCAGAACCTGACTGAGAGAGAAGAAGAAACCGTTAAGAGCGAGGTGAATTATCATTACCACTATACTTTGGGAGGGAAGGGTTTCGGTTCTCAGCTCTTTAACACCAGTTTAATGCGTCTGAATCAGAAGGGGTACGAGGACGATTTGAAATCAGACTCCAGTGAGACGTTGTCGGACGGGGAGATTCAGTTGGAGAACTTGGACTCGAGCAAGCAGACAGACTCCCAGGGACCGTGGTCTTCTTCTGAAGCTCCAGGTAACCTTAACACCACCACGTTCGAGTCCCACACTATTGAACTCTAGTGACTATACATTTAACCCTTGGGCTTCGTAGGTGGGATCAGTTCTGGAGAAGTCATCTGTGATGCTCCCGAGAACAAGGGTGAGTACACCGGACCTTTATATGGACCCTTATTTTGGTCCACATGACACATGAAGCATCATTAGTGATACTTGTGTTAAAGATGCTGAAGAAGAACCTGCTGAAGGAGAACCCACTGAAGGAGACCCCGGTAAAGGAGAAACTGCTAAAGGAGAACCCACTGAAGGAGACCCCGCTAAAGAAGAAACTGCTAAAGGAGAAACCACTAAAGGAGAACCCACTGAAGGAGACCCCGCTAAAGAAGAAACTGCTAAAGGAGAAACTGCTAAAGGAGAACCCACTGAAGGAGACCCCGCTAAAGAAGAAGCTGCTAAAGGAGAACCCGCTGAAGGAGGACCCACTGAAAGAGAACCCGGTGAAGAAAAAAACGCTAAAGGAGAAACCGCCGATGGAGTATGCGAAGAGGAGAAGATGACCGACACAAACCCGGACAGCTTTGAGAGCCGATACACCGTCGGAGAGCTGCTGGGAAAGGGAGGCTGCGGTTCAGTCTATGAAGGCATCTGTAAGGTGGATGGGAACCAGGTGAGTATCAGTTTGTTGTGTGGATCCTCCTATGGCTCCAGATACCTGTGATGACCTACCAGGACCTTATAGGGTCACAGGGACTCCCGAGTAACACCCTGGCCCCCTGAATTCCCTTTGGTCCCAGACTTGAACCTTAATTGAGCATCTGTGGGACCTCCTTAATGGTCGTGTTGGCTCTACGGATCCTCCCCTGGATCTTCCCTTTGCTCCAGATACCTGTGACAACCCTTCAGGACCTTATAGGGTCACGGGGACTTCCGAGTAACACCCTGGCCCCCTGAATTCCCTTTGTTCCCAATCTATGGATCCTCCCCAGGATCCTCCCTATAACCTACCAGGACATTATTGAGACAAACCCGGGATGCACACTAAGAAGCTCTGAGTCCCTGGTGATACCGGATACCACAGGATGCCTTCGGATGTCTCGTGGAGTCCATGTGTCGGCGGTCCGAGTTACTCCTGAAGATGGTCTTGTTTCGTGAGCTGGCTTGCCAGACTTGAACCCTGTGGAGCGCCTCGAGCTAATGCAGTCAGCACGGCTCCAGACACCCATGGCGTCCTACTAGGACTTTATCGAGTCTCTCCCAACCCTTGTATTAAAAATCTACTAATGATTGTTTACTTGTGTGTTTAGGTTGCCATCAAATACGTGGTGAAGGATGAGGACCTCAGATTTATCAGGATTGTAAGTGACTTTACCTTTCAGATGAAGTAAATACCGTATAGACTGGATACACATTAAATCATTTGTCCTTGTCTCTTCTACCATCAGCCCGGCGAGACGGAGTTGCTCCCCGTCGAGGTGGCCCTGATGCGCATGGTGTCCAGGCCGCCCACCAGCCCATATGTGCTGAAGCTCCTGGAGTGGTTCGACACGCCCGAGCACTGTGTCCTGATTCTGGAGCGCCCCGTCCCCTGTGTAGACCTCTACCAGCTGTTGCTCGAGAAGGGCAGGCTGAGGATGCGGTTCGCCCGGCACGTCATGCGGCGGGTGGTCCTGGCGGTGCTCCACTGCCGCCACCACGGGGTCCTGCACAGGGACATCAAGCTCCAGAACATCCTTGTGAACACAGAGACACTGGAGGTGAAGCTGATCGACTTCGGATGCGGCGACCTGTTGAAGGATACTCCATACTACACATATTCAGGTAACTGTGCACCAGTGAGGGGGTGGGTACTTTGGTTTGGACTTTGGGTACTAGTTTGTCTTCTTTGTTCATGTAGGCACGTGGGTATACTCGCCACCAGAGTGGATAACCAAGCAGAAGTACTATGGCTGCCCTGCGATCGTCTGGAGTCTGGGCGTACTGCTGTTTTTCTTGGTTTGTGGACGCCTGCCATTTAAGTCTAAGAAGGAGATCACTAAAGGGCGTCTAGTGTTCAAACCTGGTGTGTCTGATGGTAAGGAAATATATACATTAAGACCTGCACATACGCTGACTAGGCATAACATTATGACCACTGACAGGTGAAGTGACTATCAAGAAGCGAATCGTGATGGATAGATGACTGGGTCAGAGCATCTCCAAATCTGCAGCTCTTGTGG
The DNA here is from genome assembly GCF_030014385.1 of Trichomycterus rosablanca. Classification (NCBI taxonomy): domain Eukaryota; kingdom Metazoa; phylum Chordata; class Actinopteri; order Siluriformes; family Trichomycteridae; genus Trichomycterus; species Trichomycterus rosablanca. Next base: position 17,522,558 of record NC_086001.1, on the reverse strand, counting down.
GGTGGTCCAGGGAGGGTAGAGTGGTAAACCAGCGACGGTCATGGGCAGCCAAGGCTCGCTGATGCATGTGTGGTCCGATACAACAGACAAGCTCCTGTAGCTCAAAGGTAGCAGCAGACCAATCAGGATGCCCATGGTGACCCCTGTCCATGTCGCTTACCTGGGGGAACACATGGCACCAGGATGCACTATGGGAAGAAGTTCTGCCAACATTCTGCTGGGAAACACGTAGCTCCTACCTAAGCATTTGAGGACCACGTCCACCCTTCCATGGATTCCCCAGATCTCGATTCAACCGAGCGTCTGTGGGATGTGCTGGACAAACAAGTCTGATCAATGGAGGCCACGTTATTAGGAAAGTGGTCATAATGTTATGCCTGATTAGTGTATCTTCTTCAGATCTAAACACTGTATAATTTGAATCTGCATTGTCGCACTCACCAGCCTGCTGCCATCTGATCGAACAATGCCTCAAGAAGAATCCCAGCAAGCGTCTCACACTCGGGCAGATCCTCCTGCACAGGTGGTTTGATGAGTAACCCGAAGACTAGGTCCAGACGGTGTAGATCTTTACACTCGTACTGACGGCTGCAAAATAGAGGGTAACATGATAGAAAAACACATCTAATCATTCAAGCGATGTACGAATGATTTAATAACGTTGTGAGCGTTTCTCTCCTAGGATCTGCACGTCTTCCACCGAAGGTACGACCGGCTGATACAGATGATGGAGAATCGGACTAATTGGATGTGGGCCGAAGTGGAGCTGGCGCAGATCAGGGTGAGTTTACTACTATATGTGTCGACTGCCGGATGTCACCCATGCGGTTACTCATAGCGACTACACCATCAGTCAGAACGACAGTCCTACCGTTCTAATAGAAAATCTGTTTTCCTTCTACTCACAGATCCAGCACGTCAACTTTATGGACATCGTCTTTGAGCTGGTGCTGCTGGGAATTCTGAGATGCTGAGCTTCCTGGATGAAATCTTCACTCTGGTGAATGTATGCAGAACCTGAAGCCCTGGCTGCTGCACTGGAGACACTTTTATGGCGGAGCCTTCAACGGTTTCAACTGTCAGGGATGCAGGTCTGGTGGTTGACGTGTTTTTAATGTGTGTTCACAGTTTCTCTACCTGTGGAGGTATGCCAGGACCCACGACATGGGGCACATATGAAGATACCACTGATGTGGGAGCATGTATTGGGAATTCTAAGAGACGTGCTGCAATTAAGACAACATCTTTACATCAAGACAATGCTGGACGACTTTGTGGACCAGATCCAGATGTGTAAAAAGCTGATGTTCTGTAAAAATGTAATAAAAAGAAAAAACTGTGATTCGTTCATTCTCTGGCGTCTTTATTCTCTAAAGCAGGGGGGGGGGGGTACGAGATGACTTTTGTTCTATTTGTACAAATAAAGCAAGCCATCCAGAACGCATGGGAGATATATGTGAACAGCGTCAGCGAGAAGGCACACACGCACGCCTAACGTTATGCAGTGTAATATCACGGAAATCGTTAAAGCGGAGCTAAGAATGAAGATATACGTGGACAAACGAGACCGGGTGCAGATTTCCACTAAGGGGAAGGGGGTGTGTCCATCGAGCGTGGTTTCATCAAGGGGAAGGGGGCGTGTTGGAAGACGCGGTCGGCTCACAATCGAGTGATGGCCGAAAGCAATACACCACCGAGCATTGAGTGGAGATCCACGACGGGAAATACTCCACCCGGACATACCTGTACTGTAAGTGTCAGGACTCTCCCAGGTGTAGTAAATCAACAATTTAAACAAAGCGCAACAGTTTAGGGAAGGTTCTTTCCTGTTTTACATGAAGAAAAGTTGATTGAAATGAACTCCAATGTCACAGAGTTCTGACCTTAACTTAACTTGGGATAAAACCTTGGCATTTTTGTCACATCCGGACATGCACAAATTCCCACATATACACTCCAGAATCTTAATTGTTGTAGCCAAGTGGAGCTTAATGATCCAGTGACACTGACACACTGATATGCAGCCCCAGTTCTGGCTGTCTGGCTTAGGCGGGCAGTGAGAAAATCCAGGGGAAGCAATGCCCACCCCAGTTGCTTTAGTTTCGCCCTAAGCTGGACTCGAATCTAGGGCAGAAAAATATGCGCTCTGCCCACTGCGCTACTCAAACAGTGGAGTAATAAACAGGTTGTTATGCTGATAAACCTGCGCACACACGATGTCGCCAAGAGTAAAAATGAACACTACTTAAAATATTAACTAAACACTTTCTAAATCCCACGGTAGCAGCAGTTTCCTTCTGTTTCATACACATCACCCTGTCTCAGTCTAATCTGCAGCATTTCTCTCCCACTGATAAAAATACGGAACAAAATGCGTCCCGCATCAACGGTACAAGTAGGTTTGATGTCGACTTTTTTTATTGTTTTTTTTTTTTTTTACTCAGCGAATTACAAATCTTAAAACAAAACATACTTAAGTAAAAGTAAAATTACAGGTTGTAAAATCTACTTTAAAAAGTACAAGTACACAAAAAACTACTCAATAACAGTAACACGAGTAAATGTAATTTGTTACTTTCCACCTCTGTATAAGCCAAACTATGAAAATGTGTGAAAAACAAGTATAAGTAACATCTGTGCCAACATATAATAATAATAATAATAATAATAATAATGCAATTTATTTATGGGCGCCTTTGAAAACACTCAAGAACACCTTACAATACAAAACATCAGTACATCATTAATTACACAGGTTAAGGGTAGGCGAGTTTAAAGAAATACGTTTTAAGACATGTTTTGAAACTAGGGATTGGATCAATGGTGTGAATGTCAGGAGGGAGAGAGTTCCAGAGATGTGGGGCAGAGTAGCTAAAAGCTCTAGCTCCCATATGAGGTAGAACAAAAAGGAGAGAGTTACAATAATCAATTCAAGATGTGACCAGGGCATGAACAAGAACATCAGCACTTCTAGGAGAAAGGAATGGACGTAGACGATTTATGTTACGTAAATGGAAATAAGCAGATCGTGTGATATTGTTAATATGTGCATGAAATGAAAGATTGTGAGTGGAAGGAGAGACGACTGAGTTCTTCATCATCACTGAGAATTTGTTAGATTTAGAGAGAGGAGATTTTCTACCTATAAGAAGAATTTCAGTTTTATCAGCATTTAATGTGAGAAAACTGTAAGAGAACCATGTTCTTAATTCTATTAGACAATCAGAGAGAGATGGAGGAGGAAGAGTAGCCGTGAGCACAGTGGACAGGTATAGCTGGGTGTCGTCTGCATACAAATAAAATTAAATGTTGTATTACCTAAAGATACGTAGAATGGGAAGTGGGTAAATTATAAATGGTAGAGGTCCCAGGACAAAGCCCTGAGGAACACCACTAGTAACAGGAGTTACTGTGAACATACTGTACACATCTTGAAATGTATGAAGAAAACCAATCAAGCACAGCATCACTAAGACCAATATATGCTAGCCGATGCAATACCGTTTATTTTAAATTCACTTTCACTATTAACTGATAGCATTCACTTACATCAGGCTCTAAACCTCTTGGTTCTACCCACCATTCACTCCACTATAGGTAATCACACTATTTCCCAGTAATAGTTTAACCTAAAGTTAAACTAAACCTTAATACTTTTATTATTACTGTTTACTTATTAATGTTTACTGTGTAATTAATAACCTATTAATTACACAGTATAATTCATTCATTGCTAACCATTTCTCCCCAACACTCACTCACTCAACATATTTTATATTTTTATATTTAAGCTTGTTTGGTACAATCTGATGAGTCACACTTGTGTCTAAGTGCTGATAAATGAGCAAAGCAGCTCCAACACTGTGAGCATCATGTCTGTAAAATGTGAATGCACTGGTGTGTTTTGAGACTAATCTGTTGAATAAAACTTTTCCCACACTGTGAACACTGATATGGTTTCTCTCCAGTGTGAATGCGCTGGTGTCTTTTGAGATGAAACTGTTGAATAAAACTTTTTCCACACTGTGAACACTGATATGGTTTCTCTCCACTGTGAATGCGCTGGTGGGTTTTGAGATTTTCCCGTTGATTAAAACTCTTCTTACACTGTGAGCACTTATACGGTTTCTCTCCAGTGTGAATGCGCTGGTGTTTTTTGAGAGATTCCTGTGTGTTAAAACTCTTCTCACACTGTGAGCACTGATAAGGTTTAACTCCAGTGTGAATGCGCTGGTGTATTTTGAGATTAGCCTGTATATTAAAACTCTTTCCACATTGTGAGCACTCATATGGTTTCTCTCCAGTGTGAATGCGCTGGTGGATTTTGAAACTAGACTGTGTATAAAAACTCTTTCCACACTGTGAGCACTGATACGGTTTCTCTCCAGTGTGAATGCGCTGATGTATTTTGAGATCACTCCTTGTATTGAAACTCTTCTCACACTGTAAGCACTGGTGCGGCTTTACTCCAGTGTGAATGCGCTGGTGTATTTTAAGCTCTCTCTTTGTTTTAAAACTCTTTCCACACTGTGAACACTGATATGGTTTCTCTCCAGTGTGAATGCGCTGGTGTATTTTAATAGCATCCCGGGTACTGAAGCTCTTCCCACACTGTGAGCAGACGTTTCCTTCTTCCTGTGTGGGACTGAGAGATGTGTTAATGCTGACAGTACCAGAGGACGTTTGCTGATTACTGGAGCTTCTGGTGGGCGTCAGATCCTCATGTTCAGTCTTAATCTTCACCAGAGTCTCATATTTAACATGGTTGCAGCTCTTGATGTGATTGTGGAGCTGATTTTGGGTTGTAGAGGAACGTGGACACGAGGAGCAGCAGAAATCCTTGTTCAGTTCTGAAGCAGAAAATAATCAAATACATTTATAACATTATAAAAAATCTAATATATTTATAACATTATAAATAATCAAATACATTTATAACATTATAAATAATAAATACATTTATAACATTATAAATAATCAAATACATTTATAACATTATAAATAATAATATACATTTATAACATTATAAATAATCAAATACATTTATAACATTATAAATAATCAAATACATTTATAACATTATAAATAATAAATACATTTATAACATTATAAATAATCAAATACTTTTATAACATTAGAAATAATCATATACATTTATAACATTATAAATAATCAAATACATTTATAACATTATAAATAATCAAATACATTTATAACATTATAAATATTAAATACATTTATAACATTATAAATAATCAAATACATTAATAACATTATAAATAATAAATACTTTTATAACATTATAAATAATCAAATACATTTATAACATTATAAATAATAAATACATTTATAACATTATAAATAATCAAATACATTAATAACATTATAAATAATAAATACATTTATAACATTATAAATAATCAAATACATTTATAACATTATAAATAATAAATACATTTATAACATTATAATCAAATACATTAATAACATTATAAATAATAAATACTTTTATAACATTATAAATAATCAAATACATTTATAACATTATAAATAATAAATACATTTATAACATAAATAATCAAATACATTTATAACATTATAAATAATCAAATACATTTATAACATTATAAATAATCAAATACATTTATAACATTATAAATAATCAAATACATTTATAACATTATAAATAATCAAATACATTTATAACATTATAAATAATAAATACATTTATAACATAAATAATCAAATACATTTATAACATTATAAATAATCAAATACATTTATAACATTATAAATAATCAAATACATTTATAACATCATAAATAATAATTTTACTCAAGATAAAAAATATCTTACTGAGTTCATCTTTATCTTCAGGTTCTTCCTTCTTCACAGGCTTCATCTGGAAACCTTCACACTGTTGGTCCTCTGGGGTGAGGTGTTCCTCAGAGGTGACGTGTTCCACAGGGATTAAAGATCCTTCACCTGAAATTCATCAATATGTGAAGAAGAAACTCAACAACTGGAGGAAACTGAAGGCTGTGGGTTTAGTTACCACAAATAAATACTACTTAGATTCAGACTGGAAGTATCAGCACTCCTACACAGGACAGTACGGTACAGTACAGGTTCCAATCCCACTATCCACATTTTCTTATTATTTCTACTATACTAATCAAACTGTACTGTACTAACATGGCAAATTGCTCCACATTTACTTACAGAAGTAACTTCCATCTTCTTGCTCCTCCTTTTTTATTAGTTTCTCTTGGAATCCTTCATTTTGTAGATCTATGGGGGTGACGTGTCCCTCTTCTGCTGACTGCATTATTAAAAGATCTGACAGGCAGACGGACAGATAGACAAATGTACTTTATTCCCTATTAAAGAGAAATCCAGTAATACTCTTTCAGACTGTTTTAACTGTTTATTAAACTATTGTGGGACTGAGCAGCATTAGACAGAAAAGACTTCTAATAGAACTTTTTGGGTTGGTTTCACAGACAGGGATTAAGCCTAGTCCTAGACTACACAGCATTTTGAATGGAGATTCTCTATTTAAAGCAACATGTAGTCCTGGACTATAAGCCTTAATCCCTGTCTGGGAAACAACCCTTTGAGTTTGGTGGAAGTGGTTTTGTGGCCCAAAGTGAAATGATTAAGTCTGATGTTCTTTACATCTAGTTTCTCATCCACTCCCAATAACAGTGCTGTACTAATACTTTTAACTTTTACTATAAACCTGTAAAACAACCTGTAAACAAAGCTACAAGAACTCGCTGTTTGTATCAAACATTAAAAACTGTAAACAAAGCTGAAAATGTGACGCGTTTATATCAAAATGTTAGATTTAATGAATTAACTCTGAATCCGTTACAATCCACTGATTCATCGGTTCAATGAATCGGTTCATCAGTACTGAATCATGTGTGATGCTAACAGTTAGCGGAGCAGCTAATAGATTGTGTGTTTAAATAAAACTGGAGTTAAAGCTCCTCAAATCCTCACAGTGATGTTTTATTATGAACTCTAGTTTTATTATTAATTAGAATGTGGTTATAATTAAATATAAGTGTTATAATTAAATACATGTTTTACTTACAGATGAGGCTCTACAGTACAAACACAGCAGCTTCTTGTTCTTCTTATGATGTTTAATGGCGGTTGGCAGAACAACTTAAAACGCACCACCGCCACCAACTGGACTGGAGTTGAACAGCAGTTTAGCAGTAAAACATCTGGATTAGCCCTGTATCTCTCAGCTACAGTGTTGTACGGTGGCCCGCTGAGTCAGAACACAATAACATTTACAAAACAAACAAAAGCTGACAACACAACAACAATAAGAAAAAACGCGAAATACAATAAGACAACACAACAACAATAAGGAAAAACGCGAATACAATAAGACAACACAACAACAATAAGGGAGAATGCGAATATATTAAGACAACACAACAACAATAAGGGAGAATGCGAATATATTAAGACAACACAACAACAATAAGGGAGAACGCGAATATATTAAGACAACACAACAACAATAAGGGAGAACGCGAATATATTAAGACAACACAACAACAATAAGGGAGAACGCGAACATATTAAGACAACACAAATGCTTTAAGGTGGAATGCGAATATATTAAGACAAAAAATTGTCTTTCTTTTATAATAATTTTATTGTGCAAATAAATAAATACAAGTCTTGTATTATTTGATTAGATTAATGTCAAACCATTTTTATATAGACATAAATGAACAGATAACTGTAAAATAAAAATATTATAAAATTATTGATCTTAACTAGAAACTAAAATAAATGATTTAATAATGTAAAGAAGTTTGTAGGTGAGGGGTATGTACTGTATGTGTAAATATAAAATAGTTTACATTAATAAATTTAATCATATCAAATAATTCCATAATTTATAATTATCCTATATGAAATAAGGTAATATATCCGTTATTTGTCATATATACCTATACAGATGTGCAGTACAATGATCATACATCTTAACTATAAATTTAAATAAAATACAACTAAAAATGTAACTAAAAAAAGTTTGTAGTAAATGGGAAACATTGATGTTTGTACTAATAAATGAAATTATACGAGACCTGCATAATTCATCTCCAATATAAAATGATCAGATTTATTGATCTTTATTTAAAATTAATATAAAAATAGTTTGTAGTAGGTGAGAAACATTGATGTGTTTGTATAAAAATGGTTTGACGTGAATTTATCAAAAGCTGAATTTTATTTAGAATTACAGCCCTGAAAGTTAAAGTTAAACCGAAGCCAGATGCTCTGCACTACGCTGCTCTGCTTCTTGCTTCTTTTGCTGCAGTGTTCATACAGATAAAAAATGAAAGAGGTGCCCTCTAGTGACCGGGGGCATTTCCGTTGTAGATTTGTATTCGTGTTTCCTTAATTTCGTTGTGTTCCCTTAAAGTAATTGCGTTCCACCTTAAAGCATTTGTGTTGTCTTAATATATTCGCGTTCTCCCTTATTGTTGTTGTGTTGTCTTAATATATTCGCATTCTCCCTTATTGTTGTTGTGTTGTCTTAATATATTCGCGTTCTCCCTTATTGTTGTTGTGTTGTCTTAATATGTTCACGTTCTCCCTTATTGTTGTTGTGTTGTCTTGATATATTCGCGTTCTCCCTTATTGTTGTTGTGTTGTCTCCTAATATATTCGCGTTCTCCCTTATTGTTGTTGTGTTGTCTTAATATATTCGCGTTCTCCCTTATTGTTGTTGTGTTGTCTTAATATATTCGCGTTCTCCCTTATTGTTGTTGTGTTGTCTCCTAATATATTCGCGTTCTCCCTTATTGTTGTTGTGTTGTCTTAAGATATTCGCGTTCTCCCTTATTGTTGTTGTGTTGTCTTATTGTATTTCGCGTTCTCCCTTATTGTTGTTGTGTTGTCTTATTGTATTCGCGTTTTTCCTTATTGTTGTTGTGTTGTCTTATTGTATTTGCGTTTTTCCTTATTGTTGTTGTGTTGTCTTATTGTATTTGCGTTTTTCCTTATTGTTGTTGTGTTGTCTTATTGTATTTGCGTTTTTCCTTATTGTTGTTGTGTTGTCTTATTGTATTTCGCGTTTTTCCTTATTGTTGTTGTGTTGTCAGCTTTCGTTTGTTTTGTAAATGTTATTGTGTTTTGACTCAGCGGGCCACCGTACTTTCTACATTCTGAGCAGTGATACGAGCTCACTGAGGAAACATAAAGATTAATAAAGGGAAGGAAACAAAACCTGAAAATAAGAGCTTTACCTTCCATTCAAATCCTGTTCAAACAGCTGAGAATGAGAGCAGTTCATAACTACAGGAACACAGACTGTACTTGTACTCGGTCTGTTTACCTCCAGCAGCAACTGGAACCAACACCAAACAATTTAACTCTACCCAGGGATGCCAAGTCCAGCACAAATATCCAGCTCAAAGTCTGTCTAAACCCGCCCTTCACATGCTAAAACTAGCAGACCTTGTTCATAGGTATGTGAGCGCAAATCCTCATTAAAAACATTTTGTACGGTTTGCAATGAAAGCTTTTAGACAGCCGTGACACATTTTGAAAGTAGCCCAATTTTCAACCATGACTGAATTTTTAAACAAGCCCAATTTGGTGGGAAAATCGTGAGAGTTTCCAGGTTCAACAAAATTATCCAGCCTAATGTCTGGTCTAAAATCAACCATGAAGCTGAAACTAGCCCAGAATCCAGGGTGTCACAGATATTGGTAAAATGGCAAATGATCTATCAGTACTACTAGTGAATCTTTTATTATTAATAATAATATAGTTTCATTTTACATTCCGATTGATACTTTTTTATGATGTATTTTGTTTACATTGGTATTACAGCTAGTAATATTTTATCATTAAACTATTAGTCATTTTATTGATTTTTTTTATAATCGTTTTAGATCTCATAAAAGAACATTTAAAAGTAACACTTGAAATACTGAAAGCTCTGAATTTCACTTCTACTCTTTTCTGTTCTTCTTCTCTCCAATCTTCATTATTAACTAATGATATGAATAGAATTTCAGGTTACATGAAGAACTATTTTAAATTAGGCAGATGCTATCTGCACTCTGGTGTAAACAGCAAAGTGTACAGTTTGCACCCTGGTGTAAATTCTATTTACACCCATGTTAATTTACACCATGTTTTACGGTACTGATCACATGGTCTATGCTAAAAGTTGTATGCAAATCTAAACCCTGTTTTTTGGTACACTTAAACTTTATAATAAAAGCCTTTTATATTGTCACATTTCTAGAATGTATTTGGAAATGATACATCAGAATGTCTTGATATTAACTGAGTGTAAACTACAGGTGGTGTACTATCATTATGAAGTAGAATTGTTCTGTGGAAACAAGAGAATTCCTTTTAATAACAATAACAATTCATGTAATCAAGATTATTTCATTTAATAACAATCTAATTTAAAACGGAAATGAGCTTAGATTATGTTTTAGTTGACTTTAAATTTAAAGTAAAATCATAATGTCCAGTTATTACCAAACCTTTTATTTTAAACCCTGAAATTCTATCCTAAATAGTTCCGCCAGACGCTTTTACCATAATGTTTAGTATACGCACATCTTCACAAACAATGTGGGGGCTGATTTGACTGAGCATTTTGAAGTGAATACAGATAAATCTATAGGTGGGTGTTTCCTCTTATAGTTTTCTTATTGTTCCTCATATACAGTAGAAACTAATTCACACAAATATACATACAGCATTTTACATGACTTAGATTCTTATCATAAAAGCTTTATCTAAGTTCATGTCATTTCACTTTACAAAATAGCCTTTCAATTCCTTGTTTGTGTTTAGGATTAAATGTAAATAACTTCTATGCTTAGATAAATAGGTGTAGTTAGACTTCACCCATCATGCTTTGTGGCTCCATCTACTTCATTTACACACGTTCCATAGTTAATGAGCTAGTACTTCACACCAGAAGGTGTGAATAGTTGGCTGATGATTGACCAATGCAGAGTTTTTAACTGGTCTTGGGTCTTTGTCCTCAGCTCTATTTAAACAGTCATGATGAAACACTAACACAGAAACTCTTGCTAAAATATGCACCCAGTTTGTGGAATAACTGGATTTTATTTTAATTTAATAGAGAGAAAAAGCTGTGGATACCTGCACATATCACACATTGGCGTTTGCTTGGAGGCAATCTCCATGAAACTGCCCCCTGCAGGTGCTGCATTTAACATTGTACATAGATAAATAACATTAAATGAGTAATATTTATCTGAATGAAATACATAAACATAATTTGTGGACATCAACTTTAATGGACTATAAAATAAACTTTTGTACCCCATCTTTGGGCAGTATTCTTTCACCACAGTTACCACTTTACCAATTTCTCTTACGCTCTGTAGAATGTATAAAAAGTGAGTAAATCAATTATTTTAAAATGTATAAATGAATGAAATTTTAAACTAGTTAAAAATTACCTAGTGCTTCCCACAGCTCAGTAACCAGTTCTTTGTGTTTCTGCAGTAATCAGTTAAGAAATTCATTCTGCAAACTAAAACCACAAAATGTTAACATCATTGTATTGAGTCCATGGGTTTTCAAGCTTGAATAGAATTAATGAGTAAGTACAGTATGTCCCCTTTGTACCATTACAGTAAACACTCCACATGACACAGAATCCAGCTGTGTTGGATGTGGAACGGTCTTAATCGTGTCACGTGGGAGAAAGGAGGACTCAAACGCAGAGATAACAAAAATAAAGTTTTTAAAAAGTTTGGTTTTTATTTTTTATTTAATAAACAGAAAAATAACAGGAAACAAAAAAACCAAACTAAAAAACCGATCGGAACCTCCGACGGAAGCTGCCGGTGCAACCGACAGAAAAAGACAAAAAGGAAACTAAAAGAGAGGCGGACACGAACCCCGGTCTTTTGGGTGAGAACCGGGAACTTTAACACCGCGCCAACCAGGCACGGAGTGAAGTTACGCGTGGGCGCTGAAGGCGCTACTGAAATCAGCAGCGGAAGCTACAAGCTCCGCTGAGCGTTGACCCCAGCACAGCGGTAGGCTGGCAGGGAAGCGATGCGGAGTGCAACGGGCTTACGGTCGCGGTGACAGAGGCACTCCGATCTGAAAAAGGGAAAAAGAGACAAGCACAGTTAGGTAAGCTCAACTTGCGGATTCGAACCGGGGTTGGTGGCAGACCGGCCAAGCGCTTAACAAAGTCGCCACCCAGCGGTTACTGAACCCAAATACAATATTCAATAAGAGTTTATGCAGCGAGGTAGCACCAGCGCCACACAGTGGTCCGGTGCGCACCCGCTAAAGCTAATAGCTAAGGGAACAACAAAAGGCAGTTCGAGGACTGCGCGGCGTCGCACCACCCTATTTCTAGGAAGAAGAAAGAAAACCTCAATACCTCAAACCTTGCGGTTTTTACATGCCCGAATGGCCTTGTGCCACCAGGGCTACCACCTAAGGCTATGAAACGGCGTGGGCGAGCTACCACAGGAAACAAGAAACAAACAAAAGGTGCGACACCCGCCGCTGTGTGGTGCTGGCTTAAATAATAATCCCCACAGCTGCGGGTGATCAGCCCTAATTGGTGACCCACTACTTATGGCCTTGTTTTCTGAGCTCTGTAAGATCTGTTTCGCTGGGAACCCGGGGCACGTTCACCAGCTACTACAGGCTTCGTTATAGAACCCCCTCCTCTAGGGACAGCTCCTGAGGTCCCAAGACCCGCAGCTCGGTTCCGTCGGAACTCGCGGATCAGTTCAGGGTCCAGGATCTGGCGAGCCGGTACCCATGAACGTTCCTCAGGGCCGTAACCCTCCCAATCCACCAGGTATTGGGTGCTACCCTGAACCTTCCTGCTATCCAGCAGTCGGCGAACCGTGAAGGCAGGGGCACCCTGGATGATACGAGGGGCGGGGGGTTTGGGAGGGGGTAAGACTCCCCCGCACATAAATGGTCGGAGATGGGAGACATGGAAGGTTGGATGCACTTTCATGTGGGGAGGAAGCTCCAACCTATACGTCACCGGGTTTATCCGCTTTACCACCTTGAATGGACCAATGTACTTGGGTGCCAACTTGTGTGGGGCACCTCGAACGGGGAGATCCCTCGTCGAGACAAGTACTCTTTGGCCAGGCCGGAAGGTAAGAGCCGGCTGTCGCCTGCGGTCAGCTTTGCGCTTCATAGAGCGCTGGGTGGCTACAAGGGCCTGCCTAGCTTTCCGCCAGGCGGCGCGGCAGCGGCGGACATGAAGCTGTACAGACGGGACCGCTACCTGCTGCTCCTGCTCAGGAAAGAGCGGCGGAGGGTATCCGAACTGAGCTTCAAACGGTGACATGCCAATCGCCGAATGATGCAGGGTATTGTGAGCAAACTCTGCCCACATCAGCTTATCCGACCACGTGGTCGGATTCCCTGCCGTCAGGCACCTGAGCATCTTGCTCAGATCCTGGATCAGCCTCTCCGACTGCCCGTTGGACTCCGGGTGATACCCGGAGGATAAGCTGGCCTTAGCGCCAATAAGTTGGCAAAAGGCCCGCCAGCACTGGCTTACAAACTGCGGGCCCCGATCTGACACACTGTCTGATGGGACCCCATGCGCTCTCACCACATGTTGCAGAATGATTTGCGCGGTACCCATGGCGGATGGCAGCTTGGGCAGCGGAACAAAGAGGCAAGACTTGGTGAATCGGTCAACAATTACCAATACAGCCGTGAACCCTCTGGACTTCGGCAAGCCTGTCACAAAGTCCAGGGAGATGTGGGACCACGGTCTAGCAGGTATTGGTAACGGATGAAGAAGGCCCCTTGGGCGTTCTCTGGGGCTCTTGTTCAGAGCACACACAGAGCAGGTACGAACAAGGTCACGTACCTCATTCTCCATCCCCGGCCACCAAAATCTTCGGCGCAACAAAACCAGGGACTTAGTCACGCCTGGGTGCGCCGCAAACGGGGAAGCATGAGCCCATTCAAAAACCTGATGCCGTACGGATGAAGGTACGTACAGTCTGTCAGGAGGTCCCCCATCGGGGTCGGGTTCGGCCCTTTGGGCGTCCCGAATTACCTTAGAAATGCCCCAGGTGACTGGGGCCGCTATCTGGGTCGAGGGGATCACGGGATCAGGTCCGGTCTCCGACCTAGTCGGCTCCCACTGTCTAGACAGGGCATCCGGTTTAATATTTTTGGATCCCGGTCTGTATGACAGTGTGAAGTGGAACCTTCCGAAAAATAAGGACCACCGGGCCTGACGAGAGTTCATCCTCTTTACTTGTTGGATGAACGACAGATTCTTGTGATCCGTCCAAACAAGAAAGGGATGTTTGGCCCCCTCGAGCCAGTGTCGCCACTCCTCTAATGCCAATTTAATGGCCAAGAGTTCCTTGTCTCCAACCGGGTAATTCCGCTCGGCTGGAGTCAGGCGGTGCGAGAAGAAGGCACACGGATGCAACTTCTTCCCTGGCCCCACTCTCTGGGACAGCACTGCCCCTACTCCGACCTCAGAGGCATCCACTTCGACCACAAAGGATTCCTCTGGGTCTGGTAACTGCAAGACAGGTGCAGTTGTTAAGAGAGCTTTGAGCTTATCAAAAGCTTGTTGGGCCTGCACCGACCATTTGAAAGCGCCCTTGCCTGTAAGGGCCGTCAATGGAGCAGCGATAGAGCTGAAGTTCTTAATAAAACGCCGAAAAAAGTTAGCAAAGCCCAAAAACCTTTGCAGTTGGCGTAAAGAACCCGGAGTTGGCCACTTCTCCACAGCAGATACTTTAGCCGTGTCCATGCGCAGGGTGCCCTGGGAAACCACGAACCCCAGGAACGAAACCATGGGGGAGTGAAAGACGGACTTCTCCAACTTGACAAACAAATGGTTGTTGAGCAGAAGCTGGAGAACTCGTCGGACATGCCCTATGTGTTCGTCGATGGACCGACTAAAGATAAGAATATCGTCTAAGTAAACATAGACGAATTTACCAAGAGTCTCCTGCAAGACCTCATTGATAAATCTCTGGAAGACTGCGGGGGCATTCATTAACCCAAATGGCATCACCAGATACTCATAGTGGCCAGTGGGCGTAATGAACGCAGTCTTCCATTCATCCCCCTGCCTGATCCGGATCAAATTATACGCGCTGCGAAGATCGAGCTTTGAAAAAACGGATGCTCGCTGAAGGGCTTCGAAAGCCGTGGCCATCAGCGGCAGCGGGTATCGATCCTTGATCGTTAAGGCATTTAGACCGCGGTAGTCGACACAGGGGCGCAGGGTGCCGTCCTTCTTACTTACAAAAAAGAACCCTGCCCCAGCTGGGGAGGACGAAGGACGGATGAACCCCTGTTTGAGGGCCTCACGCACATACTCCTCCATAGCGACCTTCTCTGGACCGGAGAGCGAGAAAAGGCGCCCTCTAGGGGGAGTAGAGCCAGGCAACAAGTTGATGGCGCAGTCGAACGGTCTGTGGGGGGGCAAGTCCTGCGCCCGGGACTTGCTAAAAACCTCCCGTAAATCATGGTACACAGGAGGAACTGTGGTCAGATCCGGGGTCTCCATTCTGAGTACTGGCGGAGTATGCCTCGTGCCCGCCTGAAGCAGGCACGAATCCTGGCACCGTGTTCCCCAGATGAAGATTGACCCGGTGACCCAGTCGATCTGGGGGTTGTGTCTTTGCAACCACGAGTGACCCAAGACCACCTGGAGGTGAGGGACGTGAGTCACTAAAAAGGTGATCCGTTCCTCGTGGTCATCTAGACGCAACGTTAACCATTGCGTCCGATGGGTAACCGGGCTGCCCGCTACGGCTCGACCATCCACAGCATGGACCGAGACCGGCCTGGTTAGCGGTTGGACCTCTATCCCCAGCCTGTGTACCAGATCGACATTTATAAAACTCTCCACCGCCCCCGAATCAACACATGCCCTAAGGCTTGTGCCCCCCGAACCCCAAGACAACCGGGCCGCAAGAAACAGGCCCTGAGTAGGGATGTTAATTGGGGCCTCTCTCGTCTCCCTGGCACGAGAGCGGCCTAGTTGTTTAACGGAGGCCTAGATCGAGAGGTCGAGCCCGATGCCGGGCGGGCATCGGGTCTTGACGATCCGAGCTGCATGGGTTCGGGCTCTGGTTCGGGTGGAGGGGCAGTGGGAGTGGCTTGCGCGCGAACGAACTGAGGACAGGTGTTCCGCTCGCGCGCACGCTGGCGAAGGCGAGTGTCAATGGAAATTGCCAGCGTGTAAAAAGCCTTGAGTGTAGTGGGTGGATCCCTAGTGGCTAGCTCGTCCTTAACTTTACCTGCGAGGCCACGATGAAAAATGGCTGTAAGGGCCCCCTCGTCCCAGCTGCACTCTGCGGCTAGCGTTCGGAACTCTATAACAAAATCGGCTACCGATCGATTACCCTGGGTTATCTCGAGCAGGCGTGGCCCTGCCTCACGGCCCCCCAAAGGGTGAAAGAAGGTCTCCTTGAGAGCCTCCTTAAATGCACTTTCGGAAGAGCACTCGGGGGCGTTCTGCTCCCAGAGGGCGGTAGCCCATTCTAATGCTCTTCCGGAAAGCAAGGAGACGATGTAGGCGACTTTAGAGCGTTCAGTAGGGTAGCGAGAGGGTTGTAGCTCGAACGCCAGCGCACACTGCAGGAGAAAGCCGCGACACCTCTTAGCGTCCCCCGAAAACCTTTCGGGGGGAGGAATAGGGGTGTCGCGGATTATAGGCTCCGCAGATTGGGCTACGGGATTAGAGGTGGGCTCCGAGGTAGGCGGGTGCCGGGTAAGTGCTGCTACCCGTTGAGCCAGCTCATTGAGGGCCACCTCATGTCTGCCCAACGCCTGCCCTTGGTGGCGTAAAGCGTCCGTGAGTGGTCGGGGCTCTGCTGAGTCCATTACTGGTCGCACCTTTCTGTCACGTGGGAGAAAGGAGGACTCAAACGCAGAGATAACAAAAATAAAGGTTTTTATTTTTTATTTAATAAACAGAAAAATAACAGGAAACAAAAAAACCAAACTAAAAAACCGATCGGAACCTCCGACGGAAGCTGCCGGTGCAACCGACAGAAAAAGACAAAAAGGAAACTAAAAGAGAGGCGGACACGAACCCCGGTCTTTTGGGTGAGAACCGGGGACTTTAACACCGCGCCAACCAGGCACGGAGTGAAGTTACGCGTGGGCGCTGAAGGCGCTACTGAAATCAGCAGCGGAAGCTACAAGCTCCGCTGAGCGTTGACCCCAGCACAGCGGTAGGCTGGCAGGGAAGCGATGCGGAGTGCAACGGGCTTACGGTCGCGGTGACAGAGGCACTCCGATCTGAAAAAGGGAAAAAGAGACAAGCACAGTTAGGTAAGCTCAACTTGCGTATTCGAACCGGGGTTGGTGGCAGACCGGCCAAGCGCTTAACAAAGTCGCCACCCAGCGGTTACTGAACCCAAATACAATATTCAATAAGAGTTTATGCAGCGAGGTAGCACCAGCGCCACACAGTGGTCCGGTGCGCACCCGCTAAAGCTAATAGCTAAGGGAACAACAAAAGGCAGTTCGAGGACTGCGCGGCGTCGCACCACCCTATTTCTAGGAAGAAGAAAGAAAACCTCAATACCTCAAACCTTGCGGTTTTTACATGCCCGAATGGCCTTGTGCCACCAGGGCTACCACCTAAGGCTATGAAACGGCGTGGGCGAGCTACCACAGGAAACAAGAAACAAACAAAAGGTGCGACACCCGCCGCTGTGTGGTGCTGGCTTAAATAATAATCCCCACAGCTGCGGGTGATCAGCCCTAATTGGTGACCCACTACTTATGGCCTTGTTTTCTGAGCTCTGTAAGATCTGTTTCGCTGGGAACCCGGGGCACGTTCACCAGCTACTACAGGCTTCGTTATAAATCGTCCATTGACCAACAATATCTCTTTGCAAACAATCTACTTGAAAAAAATTACACAAATCAAATGTATTAGAAAAGAAATCAGATGCGATATTAAAGACCAAAAACAGTAATAAAAGGGTTTGTTTTCTCCCAGGTTTCTCTGATACTGTCACGTTCTTTCTGCTCTCCCAGTGAACTACAATATAATAAAAGCAAGTACAGAGGAAGTCATGTAATTTAAAATCATATTTAAAATATTACATATACAAACAAAAGAAGAACTGAAATTGATTGCTAAGGTAAATGTGCAATCTACAAGTTAAAACTACATGTTATACTTGAGGATATAAGAATGAAATGTTTGAGAATCAACATAAAACAATGTCATGCCGCTCTGACAGCATTTGCACTACAGGGATGTGAACTGAAGTATCTCCATGTGGGGACAGAACTCCTTGATATAGAAATATACGTATGTTCCGATGTTTCTGTTGGTCTAGTGAGCCTTTTGACTACTGTACCTGTAGCATCAAAACTTACACTTGAACCTTGAGTCTTTACAAGTGTTTTGTAGACTAGTAGTTAAGATTAGATTGTTTTGTTTTTAAACTGCAAATTACAGAGTGATTCCATAATTTTTTCCTCAGATTTGAGTGATTCCATTTGAGTGATTTTTTTATTGTTTCTTAATGCCAGAAGGTTGACATTTTGAGAAATGATAGTTTTGTGGCATGTCTGTGATTTTTTTTTTTCTACAAAATTAAACAGAACATCTTCCAAAAATGTTGATTCCATAATTTTTGACAGGGGTTGTACATATATGAAGACTTCTTAAGTCTGTTATAAGAAAAATCTTATTATAAAAATGATCATTTTCCTTTTGAACCACAGGTTAGTTATTTGAGCTGTAAAACACAAGTTTAAAAGTGAAACCAGCACATGATGAGGAATAATACAGCAGAACTTAGATACGTGTGGATGGTTTCAGAGGGAATTTGATTCTTTCACAGAAATAGTTATTTGTATTGTGGTACGTTTGTTCAGCCTTCATCAGTTTATCTCTGCTCATTCAGCCTTCAGCAGTTTAGACCCGCCCACTTATCCACTGTTAGGTTTTTCGGAACATAAAAACGTACATTTAATATGGGAAGTTTTACGGCATTTTCCAAGCTTTACGACATCCAGGCCGCATGGTCTTTTGTCCAACATGGCGCCGGCTAGGCTCTCTCCCTGACTCCTACCGAGGGGGGGAGGCAGAGCCCGGGGCTTGTTAGCACACTTCATTGGCTCCACCAGCAGTAAAGGAGGAGGAGCCTAGCTGAGTTTAAAAACCGGCGGGGAGAGAGGCTCGGCCTCTTGCTTACGTGGTTGTGTGTCTAGACTGCAGGAGTAAGGAGCGCCGATCGGCCTAGCTCTGATATATATTCACAGATCATTTTTACACTTAATAAAGTGTTTTAAAGAGTACTTTCTGGACTTCCCGACTGCTTTCTTCAGGACCTTTTTGAACCAAAAGATTCATCCTAACAAATGGTAGCAGAGGATGGTTCAAGAGGTCTGAGAATTGCATCAGAATTAATTCAGCTGACTGAGGTAAGACCAGGAATTCTGAAAAATCTTTTGTACTCAGTACAAGGCGCGCGCCTACTTAAGGTAAACAGACGTTCTCTGTATATATATTAGCTGCATTTATTATTTAGCGTACTGAGTGTGAAAGTGAATCTCAGAATCCGTAAGTGTCTGATTAAATTACTAAAGTATCATTAGATAGTTTAAAACTTTGAATATATGTTGGAGCTAAAAATGTGTGTTTCCTGATATCTGAATTTGAACCAAACCGGTTAAAATAAATGTTAAGGGCGCCATTGTGTTTGGAACACTATTGGAGGGAAAGGGGAGTCTGTCTGTTATGGGAGCGGGACTCGTCTAATTCGAATTGTTCTACATTTTAATT
Organism: Trichomycterus rosablanca; assembly: GCF_030014385.1. Classification (NCBI taxonomy): domain Eukaryota; kingdom Metazoa; phylum Chordata; class Actinopteri; order Siluriformes; family Trichomycteridae; genus Trichomycterus; species Trichomycterus rosablanca. The sequence goes on along the minus strand of NC_086001.1, from coordinate 17,502,727 downwards.
AGCCTGTCTGTTATGGAAGCGGGGCTTAATTAATTTGATAGTTCTAAATTATAACGAATTTGTCTGTTATGGGAGCGGAATTCGTAATTAGTGTGGGAAATCTTGAAAGAATCTGCCGGTGCTGGGAACGGGATTCGATCAATAAGATTGTCCTATATACGGGCTTGTCTGTTTGGGCAACGGAGCGCCGTTTAATCTTGAAAGAATCTTTTGGTGCTGGGAACGAGATTTGATCAATAAGATTATTCTAAATTCGGACTTGACTGTTATGGGAGCGGAGTTCGGTTAATTAGACTACTTTAAATTCTAAATCCGGTTCGAAAACAGTACATCAGGAGTTTTGTTTGTCAGTAAGTCTCTGTGTATGTTTGTCTGTGAAACCGTGTGCTGGATGCGCAACGTGGTTTCTTTTGTTTGTCGGCGCCATTTTTTTTTCTTGAGAACGCAGCGTGGCTTTCTGTCTGTCCGCCATTTTGGCTCTGGGTTGAGCAGCGTGGTTTCTTTTGTTCGGCGGCCATTTTGGACCAGAGAGCGCAGCGTGGTTTTCTGTCTATCCGCCATTTTGGCTCTGTCTGTCGGTTCCTTTGTTTCGGTTAGAAGAGCCGATTCATGGATTCGAATCATTTTACGACACATCGCTAGTGGTTATACAGTTTGAAAAAGTTTTATGTCATTTGAAATGACGCATTATACATCCCTAACTGTTTTAATTGTTGCATCAACATGTTTCTTCTATTGCATTTGAGTTAAGGACAACGTTTCTTCTATTGCATTTGAATTAAATACTACTGTTGTGAGGTTTGTATCCACTCCTGTTTACATTACACAGAGGAGACCCCCTGCTGTTTACTCGGTGAGTACATTTTAAATGAGTTACTTTCTACTTTTTGCTTGAGTGGATTTTCAGAGTAGTAACTTTACTTGTAATTAAGTAAAGATTAATTAAAGTAATAGTACTTTTACTTGGATACACTTTTTGGTACTCTTTCCACCTCTGATTAAGACATGTGTTGATATATTGGATTATATACTGTCAAAGCTTGTGTTTATTTGAGAGTGAGGTCGTGTTTTTCTCTGTGTACAAATGCTGAATACAAGTAAAAGGTAAAAGCTAATATGTTACTGTTTCTAAAATATTGTGTAGTTGTAAAGAGTGAGATTTCATAGCCCTATAAATCTTATGAGGTGTGATCATTTGTTTGCCTCTTGAATTAAATTGGAAATAATGCCTGAAGGTACCACTATTTCTGTAAAAGACAGGGACTCTGATCCCTTCTGGATTTGTGCAGAATTTTCTTTCTGTCTTTGTCTGCTACAGAAATATCCGTAGTTATACGAAGTGATCTTGAGGGTTATACTTATCTAACTCGGTTAGTGCCAAATTATGTTCTATAACTGAAAGGAAAACATCTCACGTATCAAGTTAATGATTGTATAAATACTGCAGTGTACTTCTAAAATTGAACATTATTATCAAATGCTGTAATATACTTAATCCTACCACTTTTTACTAATTGCAGGAGATGGTGAACATCATGACTGTATTACTCTATCTATTTTTTCTGGGCCTGATAGGAATCCTGAATTGGAAATGTTTGTGAAAGGATTTGCATCCAGAGATGCTGCAACAGACAGGAAACAAGTGGGCTTAGTTAAAATTTTAGCAAATGATACTTTGTGTCATTGTCCCTCCTATTCAATTTATTGGCTTAAACTGTTGAACTACATGCTTTAATAACAGCCTCTAGACTGGCTGCAAGCAAAACTGCTTACATGTTTTCACATATGGAATCGAACAATTGGTTGTATTTGGTGGGAGAGTGTCTTGTTTTGACTAATTTAAATTTGGAAATCGCCCACCATACCTTGTTGCACAACTTGTGGGTGCAATTCTGCCGCCCAAACAGAGAGCCATTTTGTAAATTGTGCATATTCTAAAGTTTTGTTCCAATTTTACAGGACAATGCCAGAGGTGACACTGCCGACAAAGCTGTTACACACCTTCCACTGCTCAATAACGACATTATTTGTTTACATGTCCAGCTAACACCAGACTTTGATTGAACTAACTTTAAAATTCTGTGCTTTCCAACAGGATAAACACATTTAGAAGGTTTATTTAATATTTTATTTTCAAGATTTAATTGTAAAATTTGAAAAAGGGGGGAGTATTATGGCAGGAATAAGAATTTATGTTTAATATGCCACTTTGTGTATTAAATCCTGTGATACATTGTGCTGGGGCAGCTGGACTGGCAGACCTACGGATATGCATGCAGATTCAGGTACGTATATGCATGCAGATTCAGGGACGCCTGGTGAAGGTAATCTTCAGCCTTACCTCACATATGAGGACATTACATTTTGGTTTTGTTATGCCTTATTCCTTGACCTGCTAAACCTCGATCGATTGTCCCCATTGGTGGACACTTTTGTCTGCCAGCTAGTGGTAGCAAAAGTACTAGAACACTAATAAAGTTTGTTTGCTTCTTTATTAAGATTTTGACGTTATGTTTTGCACTTTGGTTACATTTATGACAGGAGCGGTGGTTGCTCATTGCACGGGATTCAGGTTATATCGGGCACAGACATGGACAGTTCAGTGTCTCTGGTTTGCCTCGCTGGCATGTCTTTGGACTGTGGGAGGAAACCGGAGCACCCGGGGAAAACCCACACGACAACATGCGGGCTCCGCGGAGGGGGGACCTTCTTGCTGTGACAGTGTGCGACGGTACTACCCACTGAGCCACCGTGTCGCCCAACCAATAAGGTTAAAAACATAAGGAATAGGAAAAATGCATTGAAAAAATCAAAGCTCGGGTCTCAGGAGATTAAATATAATTGCTTACACGGACTCCGGTAAGATTCAATTTAATTGGTAATATTTTTTGGAAATTGTTAATTGGCAATTGTTAATATTTGATGCTTGTGTTGTATCCGATGAATCTTTTCTAGCTAATTGATCAGGTCAACTCACTCATTTTATACTATATAGTTTATTGAAGAAGTTAGATTGGTTCAATGTGGTGCAGTAAACCTTGTGGCAATACTATGCATGATCATAGATGAGTGGCAGACGAGTGCAATTTAAAGATTGAGGGAATAGTGAGAAGAAAATAACTTGTTAGGAGAGAAGTACATGAAGGGGGGTGACTGGAGACCCAGGTCATAGGTTTCACAGACACACAGCAACCCAGCGGGGGGTTGAGGCCATAAACTGCAGGCCCTGCATGAGTAAAGAGAAGTCTGATATTTAATCTACTGTGTACTGGCTGAGGATGGTGGACACTTATGCAGTACCAAAGATGATGTAAAAATTATGAATACCAGATCTTGCAGATGTGTGTCATGGCTGTTGTTGCATTCTGATGTTTGAGTAAAGCAGTGTTCAAGAGGCATATGGGGTGCTGAGGTACAGAATGCCAAAGTAATGACATCATCAGACAAGAGGAAGGGTAATATCACAAAGTCAATTTTTTTTTTTTTTTTTTTTTTTTTCTGTAAACAGCACCTACCATGCAACAAGATGCATCAAGGTGGCCCATGTCCAACCAGTGTACATGGGCAGATGCTTCTCATGGGACAGCACAAGGCCAGGGTGTTCTACCTCATGTCAGTGGTGAGTTTACTGAAGAAGCAGAAAAATATTTTTTTTTCCAGTTGGGCATTAATACATGAATAATATAGTTAACAATGACACTTTAGGTCGCTAAAATACTATAAAAGTCAGGCATTTTCTGTAGAGTAACCATTTTTATTTTAATTTCCCCATTAACAGCACCCACCATACAGCTATGACAGTTAAGTACACTTTTAATCTCAAAAGCATCTGAGCACGAATATGATGCTTAAAATAGCGTTAAGATAATCTTAACTGTCAGAGTGTGTGTTTAGTGTGATGCTCGCTCTACCAGTTAAGTTTATCTTTACACCAAGATTCTTTCAAGAATCTGGGCCCAGGTTAGTTAGTCTTCTTGTGACACACAGGATGAGCCATAATCACCATAACCAAGCTCATTTTCTCATCATGCCCAGTCAAAACAAAACTAGAGTCACACATTTTCTGAGTATCTTTTTTTTTATTCCCTGTAAACAGCATATACCATGCAACAAGAGCCATCAAGGTGGCCCATGTCTGACCAGTGTACAGGACAAGGCCAGGGGGTTCTACCTCATGTCAATGGTGAGTTTACTGAAGAAGGAGAAAAGCAATTTTTCAGTTGGGTATTAGTACGTTAACACTACAGGTAAGAATGATGCCTGAAATGCAAATAATAAAAGTCAGGCATTCTCAAAAGCACAGGATGTGCCATAATTGCCATAACCAAGCTAATTTTCTCATCATGTCTTGTCAAAACCAAAACCTCATTGGTGCTTGAAAGTTTGTCCTACAAGTGGATAAGGAGAACCATATCAAACAAATGAGACACAAATATTATTTTTATATTATTTTTTTATTGAAGAAAATGGTCCAATGTTACAGATCTGTGAGTGGTAAAAGTATGTGAACCTTTGCTTTCAGTATCTGGTGTGACCCCTTTGTGCAGCAATAACTACAACTAAACGTTTCCGAAAACTCCTGATTAGTCCTGCACACCAGCTTGGAGGAGTTTTAGCCCATTCCTCCTCAGCTTCAACTCTGTTATGTTGGTGAGTTTCCTCCCATGAACTGCTCGCTTCAGGTCCATCCACAACATTATTTCATTAATATCGGGACTTTGACTTGGCCATTCCAAAACATTAACTTTATTCTTCTTTAACTATTCTTTGGTAAAATGACTTGTGTGCTTCTGGTTGTTGTCTTGCTGCGTGACCCACGTTCTCTTGCGGATGCAGCAAAACAGGCCTAAACCATGATACTACCACCACCGTGTTTCACAGATGGGATAAGGTTTTTATGCTGGAATGCAGTGTTTTCCTTTCTCCAAACATAACGCTTCTCATTTAAACCAAAAAGATCTGTTCCATTGTTCCAATAGCCTTCTGGCTTGTCCATGTGATCTTTAGCAAACTGCAGACGAGCAGCAATGTTCTTTTTGGAGAGCAGCAGCTTTCTCCTTGCAACCCTGCCATGCACACCACTGTTGTTCAGTGTTCTCCTGATGGTGGACTCATGAACATCAACATTAGCCAATGTGAGAGAGGCCTTTACTTGCTTATAAGTTACTTTGGGTTCCTTCGTGACCTTACGGACTATTACACATCTTGCTCTTGTTGTGATCACTGTTGGTCGACCACTCCTGGGGAAGGTAACAATGGTCTTGAATTTCCAACATTTGTACACAACCTGTCTGACTGTGGATTGGTGGAGTCCAAACTCTTTAGAGATGGTTTTGTAACCCTTTCAAGCCTGATAAGAATCAATGACTTTGATAGATCCCTGTTCTTTAAATAAAACAGGGTGCCCACTCACACCTGATTGTCATCCCATTGATTGAAAACACCTGACTCTAATTTCACCTTCAAATTATCTGATAATCCTGAAGATTCACTCACAGATATGTTATATTGGATCATTTTCCTCAATAAATAAATGACCAAGTCTAATATTTGTGTCTTATTTGTTTGATTTGAATCTGAAAATCTGATGAAGTTTTAGGTCAAATTTATGCAAAAATACAGACAATTCCAAAGGGTTTGCAAACTTTCAAGCACCACTGTAAAAAAATAAATAAATAAAAAAGAAAAAAAGTCATGTATTTTCTAATTTTTTATTCGCTGTAAACAGCACCTACCATACAACGAGATCCATCAAGGTGGCCCATGTCCAACCAGTGTACATGGGCAGATGCTTCTCAGGGGACAGGACAAGGCCAGGGCGTCCTACCTCATGTCAACGGTGAGTTTAATGAAGAAGGAGAAAAGCAATTTATCAGTCTATTAATACATAAATATTATAGGTAAGAACAACGTCTTAGGTTGCAAAATGCCTCTTCTGTAGAGTGAACTTTTTCATTTTAATTTCTGCTTTAACAGCACCCACCATACAGCAGGGACTGTCAAGGCGGTTCATACCCAATCAGTGTGCACGTAAGTTTGATCAGTTAGAATGAACAGCCCTACAACACATTAATCATGAATAGAAAATGGACTAGATCTTGTAAAATGATATTTTTTTAAATTTTGCAGCTGTAGACAGAACTGTCCTGGAGGCACTGAGAGAGATGGACCTGAAGATAAATTACCTGACATCTCTTGTAGAATCTCTTGTGGGTGGTCGTCGAATTTTGCCCCCACAACAGCAAGATGATGAAGACTTGAATGTCATCCCTCTGGATTCAGTAGAAGCCCTAGAAAATTTAGAAGAAAGGCTTCTGAGCAACGGACTGAAGCAAAGGATGGTAAAGCTCATTTATCAATTATTTCCCATCAAATAGGACCATGACACGATTCACAAAGTATTCACAAATATTTCCTGTTGTTTTATATTTTTAAGCATATGATAGCTTTAACTTTAAAAATGTAATACAAATGCAAGAAAAAAAAATACAAATAACACTTGGGTGAGTGACAATGGGAGAATGTAACTTTATATATAAGGATTCATACTTAATTAAAAAAAAAAAAAACTTTAAAATAAAATGCAAATAAGACATTTAATAGTAACAACAAAATGTATGAAGTTTATACATTTCTATTACTGTGCATTATTTCAGATTAACATGCTGTCACTAAGTGGTGGACATACCATGAAAAAGACAATCTGGAGAATTGCCAGCAAGGTGTTCACCCCCAACCTTGCGAAAAGCCTTAACTGGTGTGGCAGGGGAGACAAGCGAGGTCTAAAACAAACCGCATGTGGACAAGTTATTATTGGTAAGTCAAGATAAACAATTTACACCTAAAGAAACAATCAGAATGTTTATATGGAGCCTAATACACTGCTCAAAAAAATTAAAGGAACACTTAGAAAACACATCAGATCTCAATGGGAAAAAAAAATCATGCAGATTATCTTTCCTGATATGGACTGGGTAATGTGTTAGGAACGAAAGGATGCCACATAGTTTAATGGAAATGATAATTATCATCCTAGAGAAGTTTGAATTCAAAGTCATACTCTCGTCACATGAGGCCGGGCACTGTCGTGCACCAAGAGGAACCCAGGACCCACTGGGCGCCAGTGGCGGATCTGCCAATTCCGGTGTTCTATGGCAAATGCCAATCAAGCTCTACGGTGCTGGGCTGTGAGCACAGGGCCCACTACAGGACGTGGGGCCTTCAGGCCACCCTCATGAAGCCTGTTTTGATTGTTTGGTCAGACACATTCACACCAGTGGTTTTAATGTGTTGTCAAAGCACATAGGATACAATTTGTGTAATTTGTACAAAAAATCGACTTTACTTCAAATGGAGTAAAGCTTTCAGCAAATTTAACCTTCAATGTCCCTTTTAATCTTATAAAAACTCAATAAAAGCTCAAATACAAATAAAGAAGACCCCGACAGCAACGTCATGTTTAAAACCATGCCCTTTTGTCAGATTAGGCTACGTTTTGCTTACATACAGTGCCATTTATCCACCTTAAAAGAAGTGTAGCACTTATTTTGTGACTCTTTTAATACTGTTTTTTAATAACAGTTTCTCACATACAGCTGCCGCGATGAAAAATCCAGTGCTGAAAGCGCCGACTGAAGCAGAAGCGGACAACTGCTTAAAGGATTACTTGCAGCTGGCACCAGGAATGAGACATTAATTTTTATTTTATTTAGTATTTAATTGCTATTTTTGTTTTGTTATTTGTGTTCATCGTAATTATTATTCTAATGTTTATTTATCATATATAAAAATTTTGATTCATGAATTCATATTTCACTTAATTTTGTGTCAAGGAACAATAATAAATAAGAATGTTACTACCACTGATTATAATGTCTGTTGTTTATAGATATATTATCTATTATCTATTATTATTATTATTATTTTAAAAGCAGTACATGAGAGGGGAGTGCACACACACGTTCAATTACATTCAGACGCTGTATTTTAGCTATACTGTACACATAAGTCTGGAATGCAGCGTCTGAACGCCATTTCAGCATCCAAGCCTGATATTTAGGAGATGTATTACAGATGAATAAGCGCTCTATTAAATGGTCTCGGATAGCTCTCATAAGCGTCTCTGAGATGCAGGCATGATGATGACGTAGTTAGATTGATCTGGAACGCAGCAGCTGAAGATCTTCCACGATCCACCAGCGACGTATCAGAGACGTATTGCAGATGAGCAAACGCTCTATTAAATACGTATTCCAGACGAACTGGGTTACATCCAACAGACGTCTCTGAGATGTATATGACTGCGGTAAAGTTAGTTTTATATTCGACATTCGTTTAACATTCGCCATTCCGATCTATATTGTAGCGTCAGTGGGAGGAGCCGTGGTATCCAGGCTTACCGTCAGCGTGTATCCCAGTGTGGGAGACTGGGTGGCTGCGGTGAGAGCTGGATAGGTAGCTTATATGTTTGTCTGTTGTATGGATGTATGTGTGCATGAATGAGTGTACGTCCTAAACCACTGAGAGATCTACCAAGGGCAGCTCACTCGAGGTCCCGACGCTCGCCTTCCTGCTCGCCGGCGCCACAATATAAATGGTTCAAAAAACACCTAACACTTATTTTACGATTTCTTGCACAGATTTAAGTATACTACATACTACAAAAATTATTTTATAATAATTTTAAGGTTAAATGTATTTATTTAAAGAAAGATTAAAATGAAACCGCTGATCGAGCTCCCACTTCAGCTAAAGCGTTAGGGAGCGTCATAAAACTAACAGAAAAACGTAGGAAACATTTACTCTGCACTTATTACAGAGAAAAAAATCCATTAAAGTCTTGTAATGTATTTAATGGATTCATGTCAATCTATTTTTTATGAACACAAAATAATGTATCTCACAACCTACAAACCTTGTTTTATAGATGATACCTTTATTTTTATTTATACTTGAATGAATCAATGAATACGTAATACTTTTATATTGGAACTAAATAAATCTATTAAACTCTTGATGATTTAATATAATAAACCCAAACTATTTTTAATATACACATACTAATGTCCCTCACATCCTACAAAAGTTGTTTTTTAAATTATACTTTTTTTTATTTTATTTTTTTAATTTATACTTAAGATCAATGAATACGTAATGTGTGTATAAGAGATAAATCTATTAAACTCTTACATGATTTAATATTAGAAACCCAAACTATTTTTAATATACACATACTAATGTCCCTCACATCCAACAAACCTTTTTTAAATAATACTTTTATTTTTAATTTGTTTTAATTTATAGTTTATATCAATGCATACGTAATAAGTGTGTATAACAGATAAATCTATTAAACTCTTACATGATTTAATATAATAAAACCAAACTATTTTTAACATACACATATTAATGTCCCTCACATCCTACAAAAGTTGTTTTATAGATACTACTTTTATTTTTAATTTATTTCAATTTACACTTAGGATCAATGAATCCATAATAGTTTTATATTGGAACTAAAGAAATCTATTAAACTCTTACATGATTTAAAATAATAAACCCAAACTATTTTTAATATACACATATTAATGTCCCTCACAACCTACAAAACTTGTTTTTTAAATAATAATTTTATTTTTAATTTATTTAAATGTATACTTAAGATCAAAGAAAACCATAATACTTTTATATTGGAACTACAGAAATCTATTAAACTCTGATATTATTTAATACAATAAACCCAAACTATTTTTATTATACACATTCTAATGTCCCTCACATCCTACAAAACTAATTTTTTAAATAAGACTTTTATTTTTAATTTATTTTTATTTATAATTAGAATCAGTAAACCCATAATACTTTTATATTGGAAATAAATAAATCTATTAAACTCTGAAATTATATAATATAATAAACTCAAACTATTTTTAATATACACATATTAATGTCCCTCACATCCTACAAAACTTGTTTTTAAATAAGACTTTTATTTTTCATTTATTTTAATTTATAGTTAAGAACAATGAATCTATAATACTTTTATATTGGAACTAAACAAATCTATTAAACTCATTCATGATTTAATATAATAAACCCAAACTATTTTTATTATACACATATTAATGTCCCTCACATCCTACAAAACTTGTTTTTAAATAAGACTTTTATTTTTCATTTATTTTAATTTATAGTTAAGAACAATGAATCTATAATACTTTTATATTGGAACTAAACAAATCTATTAAACTCATTCATGATTTAATATAATAAACCCAAACTATTTTTATTATACACATATTAATGTCCCTCACATCCTACAAAACTTGTTTTTTAAATAAGACGTTTATTTTTATTTTTATTTATAATTAGAATCAGTAAACCCATAATACTTTTATATTGGAAATAAATAAATCTATTAAACTCTGATATCATTTAATATAATAAGCCCAAACTATTTTTAATATACACATATTAATGTCCCTCACAACCTACAAACCTTGTTTTTAAATAAGACTTTTATTTTTCATGTACTTTAATTTATAGTTAAGATCAATGAATACGTAATAAGTGTGTATAAGAGATACATCTATTAAACTCTTACATGATTTAATATAATAAGCCCAAACTATTTTTAATATACACATATTAATGTCCCTCACAACCTACAAAACTTGTTTTTTTAAATAAGACTTTTATTTTTAATGTATTTTAATTTATAGTTAAGAACAATGAATCTATAATACTTTTATATTGGAACTAAACAAATCTATTAAACTCATTCATGATTTAATATAATAAAACCAAACTATTTTTAGTATACACATACTAATGTCCCTTACATCCTACAAAACTTGTTTTATAGATACTACTTTTATTTTTAATTAATTTTAATTAATACTTAGGATCAATTAATTCATAATACTTTTATATTGGAACTAAAGAAATCTATTAAACTCTTACATGATTTAATATAATAAACCCAAACTATTTTTAACATACACATATTAATGTCCCTCACATCCTACAAAAGTTGTTTTATAGATACTACTTTTATTTTTAATTTATTTTAATTTATACTTAGGATCAATTAATTCATAATACTTTTATATTGGAACTAAAGAAATCTATTAAACTCTTACATGATTTAATATACTAAACCCAAACTATATTTTATATACACATAATAATGTCCCTCACAACCTACAAAAGTTGTTTTTTAAATAATACTTTTATTTTTAATTTATTTTAATTTATAGTTTATATCAATGCATACGTAATAAGTGTGTATAACAGATAAATCTATTAAACTCTTACATGATTTAATATAATAAAACCAAACTATTTTTAACATACACATATTAATGTCCCTCACATCCTACAAAAGTTGTTTTGTAGATACTACTTTTATTTTTAATGTATTTTAATTTATACTTAGGATCAATGAATCCATAATAGTTTTATATTGGAACTAAAGAAATCTATTAAACTCTTACATGATTTAAAATAATAAACCCAAACTATTTTTAATATACACATATTAATGTCCCTCACAACCTACAAAACTTGTTTTTTAAATAATAATTTTATTTTTAATTTATTTAAATGTATACTTAAGATCAAAGAAAACCATAATACTTTTATATTGGAACTACAGAAATCTATTAAACTCTGATATTATTTAATACAATAAACCCAAACTATTTTTATTATACACATTCTAATGTCCCTCACATCCTACAAACCTTGTTTTATAGATACTGCTTTTATTTTTATTTTATTTTTGTTTATAGTTAGGATCAATGAATCCATAATACTTTTATATTGAAGATAAATAAATCTGTTAAACTCTGAAATCATTTAATATAATAAACCCAAAGTTTTTTTAATATACGCATATTAATGTCCTTCACATCCTACAAACCTTGTTTTATAATTACTGCTTTTTTTTTTTTTTATTAATACTTAAGATCAATAAATCCATAATAAGTGGTTATCAGAGATAAATCTATTAAACTGTGATATGATTTAATATAATAAACCCAAATTATAAACCAAAAATGAAATTATTATTTAAAAAAAACATTTTTTGTAGGATGTGAGGGACATTAGTATGTGTATAATAAAAATAGTTTGGGTTTAGTATATTAAATGATTTCAGAGTTTAATAGATTTGTATTTTTTATTTATTTATACTTAAGATCAATGAATCCATAATAAACCTAAACAATTTTTAATATACACATATTAATGTCCCTCAAATCCTACAAACATTGTTTTAAAAAAACAGTTTTTTTTGTATTTTAATTTATAGTTAAGATCAATAAAATACATACTTTTATACTATAGATAAATAAATCTATTAAACTCTGATATAATTTAATATAATAAACCCAAACTATTTTTAATATATGCATATTAATGTCCCTCACATCCTACAAACCCTGTTTTATAGAAAATGCTTTTATTTATTTTTTTTAATTTATAGATAAAATTGTTATATACATAATACTTTTATACTGGAACTAAATAAATCTATTAAACTCTGATATGATGTAATATAATAAACCCAAACTATTTTTTAAATACACATATTAATGTCCCCCACAACGTACAAACCTTGTTTTATAGATAATGCTCATATTTTTATTTTATTTTAATTTATAGTTAAAATCCATAATAATAAATCCATAATCAGTGTGTATAAGAGTTAAATTTATTAAACTCTGATATAATTTAAAATATTAAAGTCAAACTATTTTTATTAATTACATATTAATGTCTCTCACATCCTACAAACCTTGTTTTATAGATACTGTTTTTATTGTTATTTTATTTTAATTTATAATCATGATCAAAATATCCATAATACTTTTATACTGGAAATAAATAAATCTTATGAACAATGTTTGTAGGATGTGAAGGACATTAATATGTGTATATAAAAAATAGTTTTACTTTATTATAGTAGATTATTTCAGAGTTTAATAGATTTATCTCTGATATACAATTATTATGTATTTACAGATATTAACTTTAATTTAAAATAAATTAAAAATAAAAGCAGTAATTACAAAACAAGGTTTGTAGGATATAAGGGACATTAATATGTGTTTTTAAAAAATAGTTTTATTTTATTATATTAAATCAAATCTGAGTTTAATAGATTTATCTATGATACACACTTATTATGGTTTTTTTATTATGGATTTGAACCATAAAATTAAATAAAATCTAAATAAAAGAAGTATCTACAAAACAACTGTTGGATGTTATGGACATCAATATGTGTATATAAAAAATAGTGTGGGTTAATTATATTTAATTACATCAGAACTTAATAGATTTATCTCTTGTACACACTTATTTTGGATTTAATGATCTTAACTATAAATTAAAATAAAAAAAATTAAAGCAGTATCTATAAAACAATGTTTGTAGGATGTGAGGGACAATAATGTGTGTATATAAAAATAGTTTGGTTTTATTATATTAAATCTTATCAGAGTTTAATAAATGTATTTAGTTCCAATATAAAGGTATTATGAATGTACTAATTTTAACTATAAATAAAAATAAAATAAAAATAAAAGCAGTAATTATAAAACAAGGTTTGTAGGTTGTGAGGAACATTAATATGTTTATATTAAAAATAGTTTGACTTCATTATATTAAATTATATTAGAGTTTAATAGATTTATTTGTGTCCAATGTAAAAGTGTTGAGGATTCAGTGGTCTAAAGTATAAATTAAAATAATAAAAAAAATAAAAGCAGTATCTATAAACCAATGTTTTTAGAATGTGAGGGACATTAATATGTGTTTATCAAAAAAAGCTTGCCTTTATTATATTAAATAATTTTAGAGTTTAATAGATTTATCTCTGATATACACATATTATGTATCAATTGATCTTAACTATAAATTAAAATAAAATAAAAATAAAAGCAGTATCTACAAAACAAGGTTTGTAGGATGTGAGGGACATTAATATGTGTATATTAAAAATAGTTTGGGTTTATTATATAAAATTATATCAGAGTTTAATAGATTTATTTAATTCCAATATAAAAGTATTATGTATATAAAAATTTTAACTATAAATGAAAAAAAAGAAGAAGTATTTTTAAAACAACATTTGTAGGATGTGAGGGACATTGATATGTGTTTAATAAAAATAGTTTGACATTATTATATTAAATCATATCATAGTTTAATAGATTTATTTAGTTTCAATATAAAAGTTTTATAGGTTTATTGATCTTCATTATAAATAAAAATAAAATAAAAATAAAAGCAGTATTTTTAAAACAACTTTTGTAGGATGTGAGGGAACTTAATATGTGTATTTTAAAAATAGTTTGGTTTTATGATATTAAATGATATCAGAGTTTAATAGATTTCTTTAGTTCCAATATAAAAGTATTATAGATTCATTGATCCTAACTATAAATAAAAATAAAATAAAAATAAAAGTATTATTTAAAAAACAATGTTTGTAGGATGTGAGGGACATTAATATGTGTATATTAAAAATAGTTTGGGTTTATTATATTAAATGATATCAGAGTTTAATAGATTTCTTTAGTTCCAATATAAAAATATTATGGATTCATTGATTCTAACTATTAATTAAAATAAATTAAAAATAAAAGTATTATTTAAAAAACAACTTTTGTAGGATGTGAGGGACATTAATATGTGTATATTAAAAATAGTTTGAGTTTATTATATTATATAATTTCAGAGTTTGATAGATTTCTTTAGTTCCAATAAAAAAGTATTATGGATTCATTGATTCTAACTATTAATTAAAATAAATGAAAAATAAAAGTCTTATTTAAAAAACAAGTTTTGTAGGATGTGAGGGACATTAATATGTGTATATTAAAAATAGTTTGAGTTTATTATATTAAATGATATCAGAGTTTAATAGATTTCTTTAGTTCCAATATAAACGTATTATGGATTCATTGATTCTAACTATTAATTAAAATAAATTAAAAATAAAAGTCTTATTTAAAAAACAACTTTTGTAGGATGTGAGTGACATTAATTTGTGTATATTAAAAATAGTTTGGGATTATTATATTATATAATTTCAGAGTTTAATAGATTTCTTTAGTTCCAATATAAAAGTATTATGGATTCATTGATTCTAACTATTAATTAAAATAAATGAAAAATAAAAGTATTATTTAAAAAACAAGGTTTGTAGGATGTGAGGGACATTATTATGTGTATATTAAAAATAGTTTGGGCTTATTATATTAAATCATGTAAGAGTTTAATAGATTTCTTTTACTGATTTTAACTATAAATAAAAAAAAAAAAAAAATAGAAGTCTTATTTAAAAAACAACTTTTGTAGGTTGTGAGGGACATTAATGTGTGTACATTAAAAATAGGTTGGGTTCATGAAATTAAATCATGTATGAGTTTAATAGATTTCTTTAGTTCCAATATTAAAGTATTATGGGTTTACTGATTTTAACTATAAATTAAAATAAAATAAATGTTTTTTTTAAAAAACAACTTTTGTAGGATGTGAGGGACATTAATGTGTAAAAATAGTTTGGGTTTATTATATTAAATCATATCAGAGTTTAATAGATTTATTTGTCTCCAATATCAAAATATCATGGATTTATTGATCTTAATTCTAAATTAAAAGAAAATAAAAATAAATGTATTATCTATAAAACAAGGTTTGTAGGTTGTGAGATACATTAATTTGTGTTCATAAGAAATAGATTGACATGAATCCATTAATACATTACAAGACTGTAATGGATTTATTTCTCTGTAATAATTGCAGAGTAAATGTTTCCTACGTTTTTCTGTTAGTTTTATGACGCTCCCTAAAGCTTTAGCTGAGGTTGGCGCTTGATCAGCGGTTTCATTTTAATCTTTCTTTAAATAAACACATTTAACCTTAAAATTATTATAAAATAGTTTTTGTAGTATGTAGCCTACTTAAATCTGTGTAAGAATTCGTAAAATTTGTACATGTCAGGTGTGTTTTCAACCATTTATACAGATCGGAATGGCGAATGTTAAACGAATGTCGAATATAAAACTAACTTTACCGCAGTGTCTAAACTGCTGTAGGCTGAATGAGCAGAGATAAACTGATGAAGGCTGAACGAACGTACCACAATACAAAGAACTATTTCTGTGAAAGAATCAAATCCCCTCTGAAACCATCCACACGTATCTAAGTTCTGCTGTATTATTCCTCACCATCTGCTGGTTTCACTTTTAAACTTGTGTTTTACAGCTAAGGAGAAATCAGGTGATAATCAGCTTCTCCAGGAGAGTCTAAAACACATCATGTGGCTTAATGTACTAAACAGCCTAGAAACACCAAACGTCTCTCAGTTATTACTGGTCATAAGCGCTCGCTACTGCTGAAATGACCAACCTGTGGTTCAAAAGAAAAATGATCATTTTTATAATAAGATTTTGCTCATAATAGACTTGGGAAGAAAGAAGTTTAAGGTGAAAATGATCACATTTACCATTTTGTAATGTACACAAATTTTCTCTTTTATGTTTTTAAATATTCAGCTTGTCTTATTATTTAATTTAGTTTTAATATCTGAATACATTTAGATGATAAATATTTAAGAAAAGAAGAAATCAGGAAAGGGGGTAAATACTTTTTCACAGCACTGAATAAATGGTGGTTAAATTGAAAAAGAAAAACTTCATAAATGTATCACTGCCTCACAGATTCTAAAATCACTCAAACAGTTTAATGTTACACTTTCATGTAAAGTTTACATTTAATTTGTTAAATCTGACAGTTTCACTTCTGATCCGTAATTAAGACTAAACCCCGGGTAGAGGAGCTGAGTGAACGTGGTCTGAACTCTGTGGAGGAGCTTCATTGTATCAGAGACGCTGTAGAAGGACAGAGTTCCTGCTTCATAATCCACATTCACTCCTATTCTAGAGGAACTCGGCATTATGGGAATTTTAGTCGTTTTGTTATTGTGCATGAATAAAAATCTGGATGGAGAACAGTCTAAACTCCAGGACTGATCATTACGTCCAAACCCACACTCAACACCGAATCCCTTCCTGCTGATGCTTTAATATGACACTGCTATATCAACCCAATAATCCCCACTCAACTCAACCTCCCAGTAACAACGTCCACTCACACTCTCTCTACACACAACCTGAGACCAAATATCAAATCTATCTGGATGATCAGGATACGACTGTGATGTTATACTCCAGGTCACCACTTTGTTCTCCTCAGACAGACGGAGGTTTTTATTTACTGTCTTTGGATCCAGTGTGAACCGACAAACATCTGGAGAGGAAACACAAAATAAACCAATTAACATAGATGAGAGAGAGAGTGTGTGTGTGTGTGTGTGTGTGTGTGTGTGCAGTGTGTGTGTAATTGTGTGTGTGTAATTGTGTGTATGTCTAAACACAAATACTACTCAAACACACAAATACTACTCAAACACATGAACACACACATACATTACACAGACACTACACATACACACAAATACTACTCAAACACACAATTACAAACACTACACATACACTACACAACCTCAAATACACACCGACACTATACAAACACACACATACTACTCAAACACACACAAAGGCTACACAAACAGACACTACACAATCACACACACTACACAAACAGATACTACACAATCACACAAACACTGCACAAATACATACATTACACAAACACTTCACAAATACACAGATAATACTCACACACACAAATGCTACACAAACACACAAACACTTCACAGACATAGAAAAACACCCCACAGACACGACACATTCACAAACAGTACACAGACACACAACAGCAACACACAATCCAACAACAAACACACAGTCATGCTAATTAAGCTCTTTGAATTGTGTGTGTGTTTAAGTGTGTGTGTGTGTGTGTGTGTGTGTGTCTGTTAATGTGTAAGTTTGAACGCGTGTAAGAGTGTGTGAGTGTGTAAGCATGTGTGTGAGAGGGTGTAAGCATGTGTGTGAGAGGGTGTGTCTGTGTAAATGTGTGTTATTTATGTTAGTGTGAGGGCAAGCTGTAGTTAGGGCAAGCCGTAGCCTAGTGGTTAAGGTACTGGACTAGTAATCAGAAGGTCGCTGGTTCAAGCCCCACCACTGCCACATTGCTGCTGTTGGGCCCTTGAGCAAGGCCCTTAACCCTCAATTGCTCAGACTGTAACTGTAATGTACAGTGTATCACAAAAGTGAGTACACCCCTCACATTTCTGCAAATATTTTATTATATCTTTTCATGGGACAACACTATAGACATGAAACTTGGATATAACTTAGAGTAGTCAGTGTACAACTTGTATAGCAGTGTAGATTTACTGTCTTCTGAAAATAACTCAACACACAACCATTAATGTCTAAATGGCTGGCAACATAAGTGAGTACACCCCACAGTGAACATGTCCAAATTGTGCCCAAAGTGTCAATATTTTGTGTGACCACCATTATTATCCAGCACTGCCTTAACCCTCCTGGGCATGGAATTCACCAGAGCTGCACAGGTTGCTACTGGAATCCTCTTCCACTCCTCCATGACGACATCACGGAGCTGGTGGATGTTAGACACCTTGAACTCCTCCACCTTCCACTTGAGGATGCGCCACAGGTGCTCAATTGGGTTTAGTCCATCACCTTTACCTTCAGCTTCCTCAGCAAGGCAGTTGTCATCTTGGAGGTTGTGTTTGGGGTCGTTATCCTGTTGGAAAACTGCCATGAGGCCCAGTTTTCGAAGGGAGGGGATCATGCTCTGTTTCAGAATGTCACAGTACATGTTGGAATTCATGTTTCCCTCAATGAACTGCAGCTCCCCAGTTCCAGCAACACTCATGCAGCCCAAGACCATGATGCTACCACCACCATGCTTGACTGTAGGCAAGATACAGTTGTCTTGGTACTTCTCACCAGGGCGCCGCCACACATGCTGGACACCATCTGAGCCAAACAAGTTTATCTTGGTCTCGTCAGACCACAGGGCATTCCAGTAATCCATGTTCTTGGACTGCTTGTCTTCAGCAAACTGTTTGCGGGATTTCTTGTGCGTCAGCTTCCTTCTGGGATGACGACCATGCAGACCGAGTTGATGCAGTGTGCGGCGTATGGTCTGAGCACTGACAGGCTGACCTCCCACGTCTTCAACCTCTGCAGCAATGCTGGCAGCACTCATGTGTCTATTTTTTAAAGCCAACCTCTGGATATGACGCCGAACACGTGGACTCAACTTCTTTGGTCGACCCTGGCGAAGCCTGTTCTGAGTGGAACCTGTCCTGGAAAACCGCTGTATGACCTTGGCCACCATGCTGTAGCTCAGTTTCAGGGTGTTAGCAATCTTCTTATAGCCCAGGCCATCTTTGTGGAGAGCAACAATTCTATTTCTCACATCCTCAGAGAGTTCTTTGCCATGAGGTGCCATGTTGAATAGCCAGTGGCCAGTATGAGAGAATTGTACCCAAAACACCAAATTTAACAGCCCTGCTCCCCATTTACACCTGGGACCTTGACACATGACACCAGGGAGGGACAACGACACATTTGGGCACAATTTGGACATGTTCACTGTGGGGTGTACTCACTTATGTTGCCAGCTATTTAGACATTAATGGCTGTGTGTTGAGTTATTTTCAGAAGACAGTAAATCTACACTGCTATACAAGTTGTACACTGACTACTCTAAGTTATATCCAAGTTTCATGTCTATAGTGTTGTCCCATGAAAAGATATAATGAAATATTTGCAGAAATGTGAGGGGTGTACTCACTTTTGTGATACACTGTATGTCGCTTTGGATAAAGGCATCTGCTAAATGCTGAAAATGTAAATGTAGTGTGTGTGTGTGTTTCAGTGGTTTCTGTGACTGAATGATTGAGACTCATAAAATCTCCTGGATCAAAAATATACAGACAGCAGTTTAAATGATTGTTTACTTGTTTTAACTTCATGACCTCCGAAGTGTGACAAATATGTAAAAATACAGATAACTGGGGGGTGCAAATACTTTTTCACTGCACTGTGTATGTTTGTGTGCTTATGAGAAACTTACATTGTAGAAAATCTTCTCTGATTTCAGGTTCACGAGGTGAAGTAATCCGGACTTTCTTCACTGCAGAAAGAGTAACAGTACAATCACTAATCACAGTAAATAAATATTTGACATGTTCTCCCAGTGTTTGTCTAAAGTGACCTTAAGTGACCAAGTGTGAGTTTATTTCCTTCAACCCTGGACTCACTGTGACCATGACCAGTACTGGGTTAATAAGTAAATGAATGATGTTGTTAGATGTAAAATGTTCATGTTGGTGGATTTGATTGTTTTGTTTGATGTTTGAGTACCGAAGCATTTTGGAGACAATGGAACACTGAGGGCTTGAACTCACCTTCATCTGGTATCTTCTCACACTGCTCTTTCCAGAATTCTTCTACTTTCTCTCTCAGCTGAGATACAGACTTTGTAACATCATCAAATGAGAGGAAAGGACTGATTGTGATGGCGGCTGATTCTGCAGATCCAGCAGGAGCTGAGAGAGACTGAAAATTCTACATCCAGTCAGATACTGGATGTAGGTTAGAGCGTGGTACTAATAATGCCAAGGTTGTGGGTTTGATCCCTGTACAGGCCACACCCCCTTTTGGACTTAAACTAACAAACAAGTGAGCCTTCTCTAACTAGCAGGTCCTATTGACCTGGGCTTCAAACGTTGTCATTTTGGTAGGACAATAAAAGCAATATACTACTTTTTATTCAATGTATTTAACTACATAGTGTTGTGCAACATTACATGTGTACTTAATACTTTCATATTTTAATACTTTGAATTTGAATACTTGCATACTTTAATACTTGCTTACTATAATACTTTGCATTAAAATATACTGAGCTTCTGTAATAAATGATCTATCTATAGATTCATTTAATTTTATCTGTAATGCTAGATGATGGGCCAAACTATCTTTAGGAAGGTAGCTATATCTATCTTTGGGGTTGTTGAGGCTAAATATTCATGATTGTTGTAATGTTGCTACAGTCACATTAGAAATCCCTTTTAAAACTAATGTTTGATATTGCAGGGTCTGATGAAGACACTAAAAATCTTATTAAAACAGAATGCAGCGGTTCGAGGGTTTGAGTAAGTCACTGTTTGTTTGATGTAACAAAATTTGTGTTACATCATATGCATAATATTAATTACAAAGGGTGGTATAACGACAAGTTTTAGTATTCAAGTTTTGCAAACTTATTCAAAGCATTAAAAACGTTTAATGACTAAACTTTTTTTGAAGTAGTATATGCTACATAAATTAATAACTGTTATGTGCATTATATTGTAGAGCCTTTGTGTTGGAGAACCAACTGCAGGGGAAGGTGACTCCCACTTATGTGAAGAAGAAGTGGGAGAACCTCAAACAAAAATACAAAGTAAGCTTCGTTTGTTGGTAAGATCTTCAGTAAAAATATCAGAAAAGATTTGTAATACAAGTTAAGGTCCTTGTACTGTGTTTATGAATCTTGTAGACAACTTAAGTGTCCACCTACTGGGGTAAGTACAGAGGGTGGTGAAGCAACAGCAGCATCCTGGAAATGGTATGCGGATATGGATGAGGCAATAGGTGGGAGACCATCAATTAGCCCACCGACCCTTATTTCCTCATCTGGCCAGGATGCTGCTGAAGCTTCACCATCCTCGAGAAGCATGGAAACCCCAGCCAAAAAGAGACGAGGGGTGAAAGATTTAGTTGAGTATCTGAGGGAGATGGAAGAAAGGGAAAATGAGAGGGAGATAGAAGCAGCAAAGAACGAGGAGAGAAGATGGAGAGAGGCTGAGGAGAGGGAGGAAAGAAGAGAAAGGGAAAGAATAGAACGAGAGGAGAAGAGAGAGCAAGAGACGCACCAGAGAGAGGAAAAGCGAGAGTGAGAGACGCGCAAGAGAGAGGAGAGGAGAGACCAGGAAGCAAGAATGAGGGAGGAAAGGTTTATTAAAATCTTAGAAATTCTAATGAAAAAATAAATAGTTGAAAATCAAAAAGTGTTGTAGTATTACTGTATGTTATGAGAAAGAAAATGCATTGGCAAATAATTGAAATAAAGGATTTTCTTTTTAATTTATCCTTAATTAAAAATAGAAAAAGTGTAAAAATTGGAAATTGTAATTAAAAAAATATTCAAGAAATTGAACATTTTGCTAAGAAAGTTTTACTTTTAAATAATGAATAACTGTTAATGTGAAGAGTCAATCAAGAACTGTAGAACAAAATGTAAAAACAAACAACATGAACCTATTAACAAAACATTTTTCTAAACATAATCATGCTCATAAAGAGCTGGTATGCGGTGCTGTGGTGCTGAGTCAGCTGCAGCCAGATGCTTTCTTGCATCTTCACCTGATGTAATGTCATTAATTACAGGCTCTGGTTGGTCAACATGTACCTCTGTTAATTCTGGCTCAATGATGTCTCCATGAGCGATACAGAGGTCGCGAAGACAGGGCTCACCTCAAGGGCTTTAAAGAAAATGGAACACCATCTTGTCTTCATCATTCCAAAAGCACTTTCCACCACATTCCTGGCCTTGGACAGTTTGCTGTTAAAACGAGCCTGTACAGGGTTCTGCACAGGCTCTCGATAGGGGGTCAGGAGCCGGATAGGTGTATTAATGCAGGGATAACCCCCATCCCCAAGAATGTATCGTCCTGCAGGTGGGTATAAGCCCTCTTTATACACAGGGCTGTTCTTTAGTACCCTTGCATCATGAATCGACCCAGGGTAACCAACAAGAATGTCTCTGAACTTCCCCTGGTGGTCACAGATGGCTTGAAGCTGAATTGAGTGGAACAGCTTCCTGTTTAGGTAGCACTATGCGTTGGCAGATGGGGGTTTTATTCGAATGTGGCACCCATCAGTAGCACCAACTGCCACTCTAAAACATTCGGATCCGGCCAAGTGGGCAAACTCAGCTCCTACACACTCTAGTTCATCACCAGTTGGTAGGGTGATGATCCTCCTGACGAGCCCTCTGACAGCCCTACTAATGTTGTGCACCAAGGTTATAATAGTTTTGGATTTTTCATTATAGTTTAGTTTTATTTTGTTGTGACTTTTTTTTCTCTCTAATTCAGTTAGTTTTAATTAGTTTTTAGAGTGGGTTTGCTAGTTTTTATTAGTTTTAATTATTTTTTAATGCTTAGTTTTAGTTTAGTTTTTATTAGTTCTAGTATTAGTTTTAGTTTTTTTATACTTTGGGTTATTTTTCAGGTGCAGGATTTAAAAAGGTCAGAGTAAGTATTGTGTAATAAAAACTCAACAAAAGATACCATTTGAAAAAATGTATTCAATTAATGTTAAACAACCACCTGTCCACAAAAACTGTAACAGTCCACAAGATAGCAGCCTAAAGTGCAAAATGTGTGTAATACTGCAAATTACAACAGAGACGCATATTTACGTGACACAAACAGCTCAATAAAAATAGTTTGATTAAAAATTTTCATCTTGATTAATTTTTTTTAATCGCGATTAAAATGTTACGCCTTTAACGCGATTAATTAATTAACGCGATTAACGACAGCCCTAATAATAATAATATAAATCAATTCATGAGACACACATCAGTGAGCTTAATTCAGGGCTCTCAAGTCTCACGCATTGAGCGTGAGACACGCATTTCAACAAGCTCACACGCTCACACGCCACACATGGTATTTCTTACGCTGAGAAATGATTAACTTCGCCGCACAGAAATGACTATAGCCTATCCTACACACGAGTCAAAGGCAGATTACTCTGCGCTCATACCGCTGTCTTGAATTAGCGACCTATCGGCCAATCAGAAAAATAGAATTTCTCAGCCAATCAGAAAATAGAATTTCTTGTTGCTGGGTGAGGAGTTCCTGGATGGACATCTCTATGCCCCAAGACCCAGACATGTTTGACATTGTATATATATATACAAGAAATATTCAGCACACGCCCATTGACATGAGCAACTTAATAACTGCAAAAATATGTAGGAGTGTTATTAGGCTTCCTTGGTTAATTTTTTTCAAAGGTGACTGGTATGAGCAGATTTTCGAGGCTGTCTACGATTGCCAAACTGGTATTAGTTCTGCCACACTCAAATGCAGATGCAGAGAGGGTTTTTTTCCATTATTTAATATTACAGAATTTAGATGTCCCCCCCGAAAGGGACATCGACAGAACAACCTCTGACAACCCCCCCCCCCGCCCCCCCCCCCCCTCTCTCTCTCTCTCTCTCTCTCCTTTAGTTCAGCAGAAGTGAAACTGATCTGATCCTGTTCTGTTCGATTGTGGATCTGTTCCGTGTCTGTGTTTGTAGTTTTGTTGATAATTGAAGTTGATGAACGCAGGTGAGTTTATACATTTCCACACTTCTGTACATTACTGTGTATTGTTACTTTATGTAGTTCAGATTGTTGATTTGATTTAAACACACTTGTTTTGAACAGAACACTCACGAACTAAACCAGGAAGTCTTGGACATTCTCCTGACATTCGAGTTTCTTTCGGCTCGTTCTCGGCTAATAAACATCCAAAAATGAGTGAAACTGCATTAACTGATTCTGCAGTAAACAAGGAACAAACTACAATCAAATATGTTTAAAACGTTTTTTTTTCTGTACATTTTTATTTTCTGTTATTTTGTAAATGTGAGGTTCATCTGAGTTGAAATGCTGAGGAAGTGCTAAGGGAGCGTCTAAAAAGTGCATGAAGCCGAGGTGTAGTTATTACCCAGTGGCATGTACCATTCAATACAACTGTATAAAGTCCTACAGAATGGGTACAGTCAAAATATATAGTGTAAACAATTCTAAAAAGAGTCATTTTAATATAATAAACGATGCAATAGTTACCTAGTGACATGTACCACCCACTACACTTACATTACAGAAACAAACCCTACAGTATGGGTACAGTAATAAAGAATTAAAAGTAAAAAAATAACATAATTTTTCCATATAACCAAGGATGTAGTAGTTAACTAGTCACTTGTACTAGTTACTACAACCACATTATAAGTCATACAGCATGGGTACAGTAATCAATCATAAAATGTACTACAGTAAAGGTACAGTAATAATAAAATATAGAAAATTAACAACAGTTAAGAAACGCACGTTTTGATAAGACGAAGGTCGTAGTAGTTAATTAGTCACCTGTAGTACTTACTACAACCACAATACAAATTAAAAGTCCCACAGCATGAGTACAATAGATAATCCAAAAAATCAAAAATGAACAAAAATCAAGAAACGTAAACATGAACATAACAATCACGAACTAAACCAGGAAGTCTGAGCTGCTGTAAATAACTTGCTGTGTTTACTGGTGTTTGTGTTTACGTGTAGAAAAATGGCAGAGTCAAAAAAATCAGTAACTCAGGACGAGTTCAGCTGTTCAGTCTGTTTGGAAACACTGAAGGATCCAGTAACTACACACTGTGGACACAGTTTCTGTATGGTGTGTATTAATAACTGCTGGGATCAGGAGAATGATAAGGGAACATACAGCTGTCCACAGTGTAGACAAACCTTCACTCCAAGACCTGTTGTGAGGAAAAACATTATTCTGGCAAAAGTTGTAGAGGACCTGAAGAAGAGAGAATCCCAAGATCCACTTCCTTCTGGACCTGAAGATGTGGAGTGTGATTACTGTACAGAGAGAAAATCCAAAGCTGTAAAATCCTGTCTGGTGTGTTTGGCCTCTTTCTGTGAAACTCACCTTCAGCCTCATTATCGAATTCCTGCTTATAAGAAGCACAAGCTGGTTGAAGCCTCCAGACGACTCCAGGATCAGATCTGCTCTCAGCATGATAAACTGCTGGAGGTTTACTGTCGTACTGATCAGCAGTGTATCTGCCTGATGTGTACCATGGATGATCATAAAGGACATGATACAATATCAGCTGCAGCAGAAAGAACTGAGAAACATGTAAAATATTATTCAGCTCTCTATAACAAATAACAACTCATTAGCATTTACTCTGACGTTGTTTATGTGGTGCTTGTACACAATACAAGTAAATCCTGAATTGTTATTCTGTGTAGAAGCAGCTGCTGGAGATCCAGAGAAAATTTAAGAAGAAAATCCAGAACAGAGAGAAGGAACTTTGTGAGCTGATAAACGCTGTGAAGTCTCACAAGGTAAGGTTTATAAACAAAAAGCTCTCAGGATCAGTCCGACTCTTCTCCATTAAGCCAATCTCCATTAAAAATGAGATATTTTATATTTCAGGTAACTTTGCACCTGATGGAGCATTTTTGTTCATGAATAAAAAAAATCTTTAAATTCTGCCTGGTTAGTTGGTGTTTGATGCTGTACAAAAATTCTGAGGTTGTGCTTATAATTATAAGGGTGATAAGATCAGATTAGGACTTTGACTGAGCCACTTTAAAAGATTATTGATTGTTGCTCTATCTAGATGCTTAAACATAAATTACTGTATAAGACTTGAGAAGATCACTACATTGAATTTTAAATGGACAAATATCTGAGTGAGAAACGTTTCCTCTTTCTGAATCTTCTAACAGTGTTCTGCACGGACAGCAGTTGAGAACATTGAGAGGATCTGTACTGAACTAATCAACTCAATTAACAGAAGATGCTCTGAGCTAAAAGATCTGATCAGAGATTGAGAGACAGCAGAAGTAAGTCAAGCTGAAAAAGTCCTGGATCAGTTGGTGCAGGAGATTGTAGAGCTGAAGAGGAAAGATGCTGAACTGGAACAGCTTTCACACACAGAGGATCCCGTCCATTTCCTCCAGGTAACAGCACTACAAATAATTATATTATTGCTGCACCAGTCCAAGTAATAAAATACAGCGGTACCTTGTAACTTGACGTCCCCTAAACTCAAAATCTTTTAAACTTGATGCCTTTCATCGAGAAATTTGTTCCCCTAAACTCGATTATTGTTAGCATTCTTTCAAACATGTTGGGGAGATTCAGAAATGCAACAGAAAACATGTCACAAGCAAAGCATCCTCTCCTGTCTTCCCAGAAGTCTCTTTTTTTATAGGCGTCTCCCCCTGGTGGTCTTCCACAAATCTGTAACATGGGGAAAACCCCCCTACACAAAATACATTATGACCCATAAAGTCATAAACACTCGGGGTTCTGAGAAATTGTGAGAATCAGAATCAGCTTTTCAGAGAGATCATGAAATACTGTTAATGTTATTTGGAGAAACACTCTGTGCTTCATGTCTGTCGTCCATCATTTGTGATTCATCATCTGTTTCTCTGTGAACATTATCTGTCTGGATGTAGAATTTTCAGTCTCTCTCGGCTCCTGCTGGATCTGCAGAATCAGCCGCCATCACAATCAGTCCTTTCCTCTCATTTGATGATGTTACAAAGTCTGTATCTCAGCTGAGAGAGAAAGTAGAAGAATTCCGGAAAGATCTGTTTAAAAATATACCAGATGAAGGTGAGTTCAAGCCCTCAGTGTTCCATTGTCTCCAAAATGCTTCGGTACTCAAACATCAAACAAAACAATCAAATCCACCAACATTTTACATCTAACAACATCATTCATTTACTCATTAACCCAGTACTGGTCATGGCCACAGTGAGTCCAGGGTTAAATTAAATACATTCACACTCGGTCAGTTACTCAGAATTAAGGTCACTTTAGACAAACACTGGGAGAACATATCAAATTTCTTACTGGCTTTACCTGTGACAGTTTCTGGTGTACATATGTATTTACTGTGATTAGTGATTGTACTGTTACTCTCTCTGCAGTGAAGAAAGTCCGGATTACTTCACCTCCTGAACCTGAAATCAGAGAAGATTTTCTACAATGTAAGTTTCTCACAAACATATACAGTGCAGTGAAAAAATATTTGCACATTTGTTAAACACAAACACACAATTTAAAGAGCGTTGTAAGCATGACTGTGTGTTTGGATTGTGTGTTGCTGGTGTGTGTCTGTGTCCTGTTTGTGAATGTGTCATGTTTGTGGGGTGTTTCTATATGTCTGTGTAGTGTCTGTGTGTATGTGTAGGGTTTGTATGTGTGTGTGTTTGTGTGATTGTGTAGTATCTGTGTGTAGTGTATGTGTGTACATGTAGGGTTTGTATGTGTGTGTTTGTGTTATTATGTAATGTCTGTGTGTATGTGTAGGGTTTGTGTGTTTGTGTAATTTGTGTGTATGTGTAGTGTCTGTGTATATGTAGGGTTTGAATGTGTTTGTGTAGTGCCTGTGGAATGTATGTGTGTGTTTGTGTAATTGTGTAGTGTATGTGTGTATACGTAGAGTTTGTGTTTGTGTAGTGTCTCTGTGTGTGTGTAGTGTCTGTGTGTTTATGTAGTGTCTGTGTGTTTATGTAGTTCTGTGTATGTGTAGTCTGTGTGTATGTGTAGTGGCTGTGTGTATGTGTAGGGTTTGTATGTGTTTAGTGTTTGTGTGTATGTGTAGTCTCTGTGTGTATACGTAGAGTTTGTATGTGTTTGTGTGTATGTGTAGTGTCTTTGTGTATATGTAGGGTTTGAATGTGTTTGTGTAGTGTCTCTGGAATGTATGTGTGTGTGTTTGTGTAATTGTGTAGTGTATGTGTGTATACGTAGAGTTTGTGTAGTGTCTGTGTGTGTAGTGTCTGTGTGTTTGTGTAGTGTCTGTGTGTATGTGTCGTGTCTGTGTGTTTATGTAGTTCTGTGTATGTGTAGTGTGTGTGTTTGTGTAGTGTCTGTGTATGTGTAGTCTGTGTGTATGTGTAGTGTATGTGTGTTTGTGTAGTGTCTGTGTGTGTAGTGTCTGTGTGTGTAAGGTTTGTATGTGTGTGTTTGTGTGATTGCATAATGTCTGTGTGCATGTGTAGTGTTTGTGTGATTGTGTAGTATGTGTGTGTATGTGTAGGGTTTGTATGTGTGTTTGTGTGATTGTGTAGTGTATGTGTGTGCTTGTGTAGTCTGTGTGTATGTGTAGGGTTTGTATGTGTGTTTGTGTGATTGTGTAGTGTCTGTGTATATGTGTAGGGTTTGTATGTGTGTGTGTTTGTGTGATTGTGTAGTATATGTATGTATGTGTAGTGTTTGTATGTGTGTGTGTTTGTGTGATTGTGTAGTGTATGTGTGTGCTTGTGTGATTGTATAGTGTCTGTGTGTATGTGTGTACACAAACACTGTACACACACACATATACACACTCTCTCCCTTCTATGTTAATTGGTTTATTTTGTGTTTCCTCTGCAGATGTTTATTGGTTCACACTGGATCCAAACACAGTAAATAAACACCTCTGTCTGTCTGAGGAGAACAGAGTGGTGACCTGGTGTGGAACATTAAAGTATCCTGATCATCCAGATAGATTTAACTATTACCCCCAGGTTGTGTGTAGAGAGAGTGTGAGTGGACGCTGTTACTGGGAGGTTGAGCTGAGTGGAAATTATTGGGGTGATATATCAGTGTCATATAAAAGCATCAGCAGGAAGGGACGTGGTGGTGAGTGTGTGTTAGGATGTAATGATCAGTCCTGGAGTTTGTGCTGTTCTCCATCCAGATTTCTATTTAGGCACAATAACAAAGGGACTGAAATTCCCATAATGCCGAGTTCCTCTAGAATAGGAGTGTATGTGGATTATGAGGCAGGAACTCTGTCCTTCTACAGCATCTCTGATACAATGAAGCTCCTCCACAGAGTTCAGACCACGTTCACTCAGCTCCTCTACCCAGGGTTTTATCTTTATTATGGATCAAAAGTGAAACTATCAGATTTAACAAATTAAATGTAAAATTAACATGAAAGTGTAACATTAAACTGTTTGAGTGATTTTAGAATCTGTGAGGCAGTGATACATTTATGAAGATTTTCTTTTTCAATTTATTAACCACCATTTATTCAGTGCTGTGAAAAAGTATTTGCCCCCTTTCCTGATTTCTTCTTTTCTTGAATATTTATCATCTAAATGGATTCAGATATCAAAACTAAATTAAATAAAAGACAAACTGAATATTCAAACACATAAAAGAGAAATTTTGTGTACATTACAAAATGGTAAATGTGATCATTTTCACCTTAAACTTCTTTCTTCCCAAGTCTATTACAACCCCAAATCAGAAAAAGTTTGGACAGTATGAAAAATGCAAATAAAATAATGCAAATACTATTAAAAATAATAAAAAATATATATTAATAATAATAAAGTCACAAATCTACAGGTTCTTCTAAAAAAATTAGCATATTGTGATAAAGTTCATTATTTTCCATAATGTAATGATAAAAATTAAACTTTCATATATTTTAGATTCATTGCACACCAACTGAAATATTTCAGGTCTTTTATTGTTTTAATACTGATGATTTTGGCATACAGCTCATGAAAACCCTAAAAAAATTAGCATACTTCATCCGACCAATAAAAGAAAAGTGTTTTTAATACAAAAAAAGTCAACCTTCAAATAATTATGTTCAGTTATGCACTCAATACTTGGTCGGGAATCCTTTTGCAGAAATGACTGCTTCAATGCGGCGTGGCATGGAGGCAATCAGCCTGTGGCACTGCTGAGGTGTTATGGAGGCCCAGGATGCTTCGATAGCGGCCTTAAGCTCATCCAGAGTGTTGGGTCTTGTGTCTCTCAACTTTCTCTTCACAATATCCCACAGATTCTCTATGGGGTTCAGGTCAGGAGAGTTGGCAGGCCAATTGAGCACAGTAATACCATGGTCAGTAAACCATTCACCAGTGGTTTTGGCACTGTGAGCAGGTGCCAGGTCGTGCTGAAAAATGAAATCTTCATCTCCATAAAGCTTTTCAGCAGATGGAAGCATGAAGTGCTCCAAAATCTCCTGATAGCTAGCTGCATTGACCCTGCCCTTGATAAAACACAGTGGACCAACACCAGCAGCTGACATGGCACCCCAGACCATCACTGACTGTGGGTACTTGACACTGGACTTCAGGCATTTTGGCATTTCCTTCTCCCCAGTCTTCCTCCAGACTCTGGCACCTTGATTTCCGAATGACATGCAAAATTAGCTTTCATCCGAAAACAGTACTTTAGACCACTGAGCAACAGTCCAGTGCTGCTTCTCTGTAGCCCAGGTCAGGCGCTTCTGCCGCTGTTTCTGGTTCAAAAGTGGCTTGACCTGGGGAATGCGGCACCTGTAGCCCATTTCCTGCACACGCCTGTGCACGGTGGCTCTGGATGTTTCTACTCCAGACTCAGTCCACTGCTTCCGCATGTCCCCCAAGGTCTGGAATCGGCCCTTCTCCACAATCTTCCTCAGGGTCCGGTCACCTCTTCTCGTTGTGCAGCGTTTTCTGCCACACTTTTTCCTTCCCACAGACTTCCCACTGAGGTGCCTTGATACAGCACTCTGGGAACAGCCTATTCGTTCACAAATTTCTTTCTGTGTCTTACCCTCTTGCTTGAGGGTGTCAATGATGGCCTTCTGGACAGCAGTCAGGTCGGCAGTCTTACCCATGATTGCAGTTTTGAGTAATGAACCAGGCTGGGAGTTTTTAAAAGCCTCAGGAATCTTTTGCAGGTGTTTAGAGTTAATTCGTTGATTCAGATGATTAGGTTAATAGCTCGTTTAGAGAACCTTTTCATGATATGATAATTTTTTGAGATTGAATTTTGGGTTTTCATGAGCTGTATGCCAAAATCATCAGTATTAAAACAATAAAAGACCTGAAATATTTCAGTTGGTGTGCAATTAATCTAAAATATATGAAAGTTTAATTTGTATCATTACATTATGGAAAATAATGAACTTTATCACAATATGCTAATTTTTTGAGAAGGACCTGTATATATATTCAACAGGATGTAATGTATTTCTAGCACCACTAGATGGAGATGATGAACTCCACATGATTATAAACTCCACCTTAAAAGTCAGTTAAACTGTAAAGATTTTAATTTGGCTTTTTTCAGTTTAGCTAATAATAAATGCAGTACAAGGAGACCTTTGATTTTCAAATAGAGTTAAACTAAGTTATTCGATGATTTTATTTTGTAATATTTGTTTGTTCTTTCCTAGGTACCAGAAAAGTCGTCT
The DNA here is from genome assembly GCF_030014385.1 of Trichomycterus rosablanca. Taxonomy (NCBI): domain Eukaryota; kingdom Metazoa; phylum Chordata; class Actinopteri; order Siluriformes; family Trichomycteridae; genus Trichomycterus; species Trichomycterus rosablanca. Next base: position 17,470,657 of record NC_086001.1, on the reverse strand, counting down.
TTGCTGCCTGTAACACCTTACAAAACATATTTTTCTTATCGGTGTGATGTTGTATTAAAACCAAAATAAATTAATAAATAATTAATAAATAATAAATAATAGGTAATAATAAATAATGACATAGACTGCTCCCCATTTTCCAGCTCCTAACAACAAATTCCTGATGGTTTGGTTTGGGCTGGTTTAGAGAGGCAGTCGAGTTTTGCAAAATATTGTTCAGTCTTAATAACCGTGTGTAGTAAAGGATGATTGGATCTCCTAGTAACCACTGGAACTCCTCATTGCTTCAGTATTTATATATTAAGGAGAACTGTTGATGCTGTAAGAAAGAGGAAACAAACAAAAACTATCAACCATGATCATAAAACACAGTAACCCCAACCTCTGTACAATAGTACAAAACCCTTTACCCCCCACTGTGTACATCCACCCAGCACCTTACAGAATGTGAGGATGATGGTTCAGTCATGAACTGTTTTACAAAGACATGCCAACAGTATCGGAATTTAGGATGTAATAACACTCACAATCATAAACACAATGTCATTACCCCCATCAATAAAATATTAATCTCTTATACACACAAAACCAATAAACTAAACCAGATCATCCCTTAAACCATTTTATTGTATTTCTGCTTCCTACCGTCCAAGTTTTTTTTAATTGTGTTTGTGTAGTAACCCTGTTAGGAGGGAAACAATAAAATAGAAAACTTTTTCACTCTCAACCTTTCTGTGCCTTTATTCAGAATGAGCAAAGACACAGCGAGAGCGCCCCTCCTAACCTGAAACAGGCATTAGCAATCGATAATCGACAGTATATGAGCCAGTACTAATAGAAAACAGATAAACCCTTTATATACTGTATATACAGGGGTTGGACAAAATAACTGAAACACCTGTCATTTTAGTGTGGGAGGTTTCATGGCTAAATTGGACCAGTCTGGTGGCCAATATTCATTAATTGCACATTGCACCAGTAAGAGCAGAGTGTGAAGGTTCAATTAGCAGGGTAAGAGCACAGTTTTGCTCAAAATATTGCAATGCACACAACATTATGGGTGACATACCAGAGTTCAAAAGAGGACAAATTGTTGGTACACGTCTTGCTGGCGCATCTGTGACCAAGACAGCAAGTCTTTGTGATGTATCAAGAGCCACGGTATCCAGGGTAATGTCAGCATACCACCAAGAAGGACAAACCACATCCAACAGGATTAACTGTGGATGCAAGAGGAAGCTGTCTGAAAGGGATGTTCGGGTGCTAACCCGGATTGTATCCAAAAAACATAAAACCACGGCTGCCCAAATCACGGCAGAATTAAATGTGCACCTCAACTCTCCTGTTTCCACCAGAACTGTCCGTCGGGAGCTCCACAGGGTCAATATACACGGCCGGGCTGCTATAGCCAAACCTTTGGTCACTCGTGCCAATGCCAAACGTCGGTTTCAATGGTGCAAGGAGCGCAAATCTTGGGCTGTGGACAATGTGAAACATGTATTGTTCTCTGATGAGTCCACCTTTACTGTTTTCCCCACATCCGGGAGAGTTACGGTGTGGAGAAGTGCCAAAGAAGCGTACCACCCAGACTGTTGCATGCCCAGAGTGAAGCATGGGGGTGGATCAGTGATGGTTTGGGCTGCCATATCATGGCATTCCCTTGGCTCAATACTTGTGCTAGATGGGCGCGTCACTGCCAAGGACTACCGAACCATTCTGGAGGACCATGTGCATCCAATGGCGGTGCCGTGTATCAGGATGACAATGCACCAATACACACAGCAAGACTGGTAAAAGATTGGTTTGATGAACATGAAAGTGAAGTTGAACATCTCCCATGGCCTGCACAGTCACCAGATCTAAATATTATTGAGCCACTTTGGGGTGTTTTGGAGAAGCGAGTCAGGAAACGTTTTCCTCCACCAGCATCACGTAGTGACCTGGCCACTATCCTGCAAGAAGAATGGCTTAAAATCCCTCTGACCACTGTGCAGGACTTGTATATGTCATTTCCAAGACGAATTGACGCTGTATTGGCCGCAAAAGGAGGCCCTACACCATACTAATAAATTATTGTGGTCTAAAACCAGGTGTTTCAGTTATTTTGTCCAACCCCTGTATATATATATATATATATATATATATATATATATATATATATATATATATATATATATATTAGGGCTGTCAAACGATTAAAATTTTTAATCGCGATTAATCTCAGAATTTCATATAGTTAATCGCGATTAATCGCATTAAAAAAAATCTGTGTAAATGTTATAGAAAACAAGGATTTTTAAGTGAAATGTTACAATTAAAATGGTGAACACATTTTATGCTAAATGTACTTATGTTAAAAACTGCTGGGACAAGAGAAAACTGTAAGGGAGTTTATTCACTCACATACTAGGCAGTAAATGTCAGATTGTAGGTTAGAATTTCTCCATCAGCAAACATTGTAGATCAGCGGTGCTTTAGGTGGGATAAGGCGTAGTTATTGTATCAGACTTGTCTGTGGTTGTATCGTGACGATGGTTTGATGGACGTTTCTACACGAAGTGAGTGTGTTTTGACCCTTTGGGGCTTCCATAGTTCATGAACTAACGTGCTCGACTCAGCTTTCCGGTATTCGGTACAGAAGAAGAAGTTAATTAAGTGTAATAAAGTGTTCTGCTCCCGACAACTTGTGAATATAGCGTGTATTTATTTCTTTATTATGCAAGTGCATCACTACCACGATCGGTTACATTATGTTAACAAACCGCAAATGAAAAACGGTGGCAAGTCCGACATTAAAACGTTTGTTCTACCAGTCAAGTGTCAACATGAACTAGAATTTGCGTTAATGGCACTAATTTTTTTAATCGCGTTAAATTGAGGTCGCGTTAATGCGTTATTATCGCGTTAACTTCGACAGCCCTAATATATACAGTGTATCACAAAAGTGAGTACACCCCTCACATTTCTGCAGATATTTAAGTATATCTTTTCATGCGACAACACTGACAAAATGACACTTTGACACAATGAAAAGTAGTCTGTGTGCAGCTTATATAACAGTGTAAATTTATTCTTCCCTCAAAATAACTTAATATACAGCCATTAATGTCTAAACCACCGGCAACAAAAGTGAGTACACCCCTTAGTGAAAGTTCCTGAAGTGTCCATATTTTGTGTGGCCACCATTATTTCCCAGAACTGCCTTAACTCTCCTGGGCATGGAGTTTACCAGAGCTTCACAGGTTGCCACTGGAATGCTTTTCCACTCCTCCATGACGACATCACGGAGCTGGCGGATATTCGAGACTTTGCGCTCCTCCACCTTCCGCTTGAGGATGCCCCAAAGATGTTCTATTGGGTTTAGGTCTGGAGACATGCTTGGCCAGTCCATCACCTTTACCCTCAGCCTCTTCAATAAAGCAGTGGTCGTCTTAGAGGTGTGTTTGGGGTCATTATCATGCTGGAACACTGCCCTGCGACCCAGTTTCCGGAGGGAGGGGATCATGCTCTGCTTCAGTATTTCACAGTACATATTGGAGTTCATGTGTCCCTCAATGAAATGTAACTCCCCAACACCTGCTGCACTCATGCAGCCCCAGACCATGGCATTCCCACCACCATGCTCGACTGTAGGCATGACACACTTATCTTTGTACTCCTCACCTGATTGCCGCCACACATGCTTGAGACCATCTGAACCAAACAAATTAATCTTGGTCTCATCAGACCATAGGATATGGTTCCAGTAATCCATGTCCTTTGTTGACATGTCTTCAGCAAACTGTTTGCGGGCTTTCTTGTGTAGAGACTTCAGAAGAGGCTTCCTTCTGGGGTGACAGCCATGCAGACCAATTTGATGTAGTGTGCGGCGTATGGTCTGAGCACTGACAGGCTGACCCCCCACCTTTTCAATCTCTGCAGCAATGCTGACAGCACTCCTGCACCTATCTTTCAAAGACAGCAGTTGGATGTGACGCTGAGCACGTGCACTCAGCTTCTTTGGACGACCAACGCGAGGTCTGTTCTGAGTGGACCCTGCTCTTTTAAAACGCTGGATGATCTTGGCCACTGTGCTGCAGCTCAGTTTCAGGGTGTTGGCAATCTTCTTGTAGCCTTGGCCATCTTCATGTAGCGCAACAATTCGTCTTTTAAGATCCACAGAGAGTTCTTTGCCATGAGGTGCCATGTTGGGACTTTCAGTGACCAGTATGAGAGAGTGTGAGAGCTGTACTACTAAATTGAACACACCTGCTCCCTATGCACACCTGAGACCTAGTAACACTAACAAATCACATGACATTTTGGAGGGAAATTGACAAGCAGTGCTCAATTTGGACATTTAGGGGTGTAGTCTCTTAGGGGTGTACTCACTTTTGTTGCCGGTGGTTTAGACATTAATGGCTGTATATTGAGTTATTTTGAGGGAAGAATAAATTTACACTGTTATATAAGCTGCACACAGACTACTTTTCATTGTGTCAAAGTGTCATTTTGTCAGTGTTGTCGCATGAAAAGATATACCTAAATATCTGCAGAAATGTGAGGGGTGTACTCACTTTTGTGATACACTGTATATATATATATATATATATAATGGCAAGCCAAACAGGAAATATATAGCAAATGCTGATATATATGGAATGAAACTTGATATATATATAATGAAACTCGATATATATATAAAGAAACTCAATATATATATAATGAAACTTGATATATATATAATGAAACTCGATATATATATAATGAAACTTGATATATATATAATGAAACTCATATATATATATATATATATATATATATATATAATGAAACTCGATATATATATAATGAAACCTGATATATATATATAATGAAACTCGATATATATATAATGAAACTCGATATATATATAATGAAACTCGATATATATATAATGAAACCTGATATATATATAATGAAACCTGATATATATATATATATATATATAATGAAACTCGATATATATATATAAAGAAACTCGATATATATATATAATAAAACCTGATATATATATAATGAAACTCGATATATATATAATTAAACTCGATATATATATATATAATGAAACCTGATATATATATAATGAAACTTGATATACAGGTCCTTCTCAAAAAATTAGCATATTGTGATAAAGTTCATTATTTTCCATAATGTAATGATAAAAATTAAACTTTCATATATTTTAGATTCATTGCACACCAACTGAAATATTTCAGGTCTTTTATTGTTTTAATACTGATGATTTTGGCATACAGCTCATGAAAACCCAAAATTCCTATCTCAAAAAATTAGCATATCATGAAAAGGTTCTCTAAACGAGCTATTAACCTAATCATCTGAATCAACGAATTAACTCTAAACACCTGCAAAAGATTCCTGAGGCTTTTAAAAACTCCCAGCCTGGTTCATTACTCAAAACTGCAATCATGGGTAAGACTGCCGACCTGACTGCTGTCCAGAAGGCCATCATTGACACCCTCAAGCAAGAGGGTAAGACACAGAAATAAATTTCTGAACGAATAGGCTGTTCCCAGAGTGCTGTATCAAGGCACCTCAGTGGGAAGTCTGTGGGAAGGAAAAAGTGTGGCAGAAAACGCTGCACAACGAGAAGAGGTGACCGGACCCTGAGGAAGATTGTGGAGAAGGGCCGATTCCAGACCTTGGGGGACCTGCGGAAGCAGTGGACTGAGTCTGGAGTAGAAACATCCAGAGCCACCGTGCACAGGCGTGTGCAGGAAATGGGCTACAGGTGCCGCATTCCCCAGGTCAAGCCACTTTTGAACCAGAAACAGCGGCAGAAGCGCCTGACTTGGGCTACAGAGAAGCAGCACTGGACTGTTGCTCAGTGGTCCAAAGTACTGTTTTCGGAAATCAAGGTGCCAGAGTCTGGAGGAAGACTGGGGAGAAGGAAATGCCAAAATGCCTGAAGTCCAGTGTCAAGTACCCACAGTCAGTGATGGTCTGGGGTGCCATGTCAGCTGCTGGTGTTGGTCCACTGTGTTTTATCAAGGGCAGGGTCAATGCAGCTAGCTATCAGGAGATTTTGGAGCACTGCATGCTTCCATCTGCTGAAAAGCTTTATGGAGATGAAGATTTCATTTTTCAGCACGACCTGGCACCTGCTCACAGTGCCAAAACCACTGGTGAATGGTTTACTGACCATGGTATTACTGTGCTCAATTGGCCTGCCAACTCTCCTGACCTGAACCCCATAGAGAATCTGTGGGATATTGTGAAGAGAAAGTTGAGAGACACAAGACCCAACACTCTGGATGAGCTTAAGGCCGCTATCGAAGCATCCTGGGCCTCCATAACACCTCAGCAGTGCCACAGGCTGATTGCCTCCATGCCACGCCGCATTGAAGCAGTCATTTCTGCAAAAGGATTCCCGACCAAGTATTGAGTGCATAACTGAACATAATTATTTGAAGGTTGACTTTTTTTGTATTAAAAACACTTTTCTTTTATTGGTCGGATGAAATATGCTAATTTTTTGAGATAGGAATTTTGGGTTTTCATGAGCTGTATGCCAAAATCATCAGTATTAAAACAATAAAAGACCTGAAATATTTCAGTTGGTGTGCAATGAATCTAAAATATATGAAAGTTTAATTTTTATCATTACATTATGGAAAATAATGAACTTTATCACAATATGCTAATTTTTTGAGAAGGACCTGTATATGGAATGAAAACTACCCCCCAAGCGCAATGCAAAGGGGTTTGTGTACCTTTGGTCATTAGTTTTTCACTTCAAATCCCAAAATTAAAAAGGTTTCAGTTTTAAGTTTCGTTTCAAATAACAAACATACACACATTGATAATAATAATGACATGATCTGACCCCTGTTCTGACTTTTGTGTATGTAACTAACATGACAACGTTACAACGTCCAGTACGAAAATCGCTTCCTCACTTAAATTTTTTGCAGATAGAGCAAATATGTGCACATCACAAATACAAACACAAAAGTCAGAACAACAGGACGCGTCGTTATTATTACTTTTTTAACACTTGTGTTTGATTTACACTGTCTAAACAATAATATAAGCAAGTAAGCGAATGCACGCGCGTGCGCGTTTATTTCCAATTGAACTGATATAAATGCTGATTTAGGAAAATTAAAATACGAGCCGTTTGTTTTCAATGTGTGTTTGCTGTTATTTGGAAACAAACTGAAAACTGAAACCTGGAATGTGAAGTATAAAACTGATGATCAAAGAGCTTGCTTTGCGTTTGGAGGAGCAATGAGGAAATCGGGGGGGTCCTAGCGCCTGCCTCGTTTCATTCAAGTTTCATTATAAAACAGTATATATCAGGTTTCATTCCATATATATCCAGTTTCATGAAACTCGATATATATATAATGAAACTCGATATATATATAATGAAACTCGATATATATATAATGAAACTTGATATATATATAATAAACCTAATATATATATAATGAAACTTGATATACAGGTATATATAATAAACTTGATATATATATAATGAAACTCGATATATATATAATGAAACTTGATATATATATAATGAAACTCGATATATATATGATGAAACTTGATATATATATATATAATGAAACTCGATATATATATAATGAAACTTGATATATATATAATAAACTTAATATATATATAATGAAACTCAATATATATATAATGAAACTTGATATACAGGTATATATAATAAACTTGATATATATATAATTAAACTCGATATATATATATAATGAAACTTGATATATACAGTGTTTCACAAAAGTGAGTACACCCCTCACATTTCTGCAGATATTTAAGTATATCTTTTCATGGGACAACACTGACAAAATGACACTTTGACACAATGAAAAGTAGTCTGTGTGCAGCTTATATAACAGTGTAAATGTATTCTTCCCTCAAAATAACTCAATATACAGCCATTAATGTCTAAACCACCGGCAACAAAATTGAGTACACCCCTAAGAGACTACACCCCTAAATGTCCAAATTGAGCACTGCTTGTCATTTTCCCTCCAAAATGTCATGTGATTTGTTAGTGTTACTAGGTCTCAGGTGTGCATAGGGAGCAGGTGTGTTCAATTTAGTAGTACAGCTCTCACACTCTCTCATACTGGTCACTGAAAGTTCCAACATGGCACCTCATGGCAAATAACTCTCTGAGGATCTTAAAAGACGAATTGTTGCGCTACATGAAGATGGCCAAGGCTACAAGAAGATTGCCAACACCCTGAAACTGAGCTGCAAGCACAGTGGCCAAGATCATCCAGCGTTTTAAAAGAGCAGGGTCCACTCAGAACAGACCTCGCGTTGGTCGTCCAAAGAAGCTGAGTGCACGTGCTTAGCGTCACATCCAACTGCTGTCTTTGAAAGATAGGCGCAGGAGTGCTGTCAGCATTGCTGCAGAGATTGAAAAGGTGGGGGGTCAGCCTGTCAGTGCTCAGACCATACGCCGCACACTACATCAAATTGGTCTGCATGGCTGTCACCCCAGAAGGAAGCCTCTTCTGAAGTCTCTACACAAGAAAGCCCGCAAACAGTTTGCTGAAGACATGTCAACAAAGGACATGGATTACTGGAACCATGTCCTATGGTCTGATGAGACCAAGATTAATTTGTTTGGTTCAGATGGTCTCAAGCATGTGTGGCGGCAATCAGGTGAGGAGTACAAAGATAAGTGTGTCATGCCTACAGTCAAGCATGGTGGTGGGAATGCCATGGTCTGGGGCTGCATGAGTGCAGCAGGTGTTGGGGAGTTACATTTCATTGAGGGACACATGAACTCCAATATGTACTGTGAAATACTGAAGCAGAGCATGATCCCCTCCCTCCGGAAACTGGGTCGCAGGGCAGTGTTCCAGCATGATAATGACCCCAAACACACCTCTAAGATGACCACTGCTTTATTGAAGAGGCTGAGGGTAAAGGTGATGGACTGGCCAAGCATGTCTCCAGACCTAAACCCAATAGAACATCTTTGGGGCATCCTCAAGCGGAAGGTGGAGGTGCGCAAAGTCTCGAATATCCGATGTCGTCATGGAGGAGTGGAAAAGCATTCCAGTGGCAACCTGTGAAGCTCTGGTAAACTCCATGCCCAGGAGAGTTAAGGCAGTTCTGGGAAATAATGGTGGCCACACAAAATATTGACACTTCAGGAACTTTCACTAAGGGGTGTACTCACTTTTGTTGCCGGTGGTTTAGACATTAATGGCTGTATATTGAGTTATTTTGAGGGAAGAATAAATTTACACTGTTATATAAGCTGCACACAGACTACTTTTCATTGTGTCAAAGTGTCATTTTGTCAGTGTTGTCCCATGAAAAGATATACTTAAATATCTGCAGAAATGTAAGGGGTGTACTCACTTTTGTGATACACTGTATATCAGGTTTCAGTATATATATATCAAGTTTCATTATATATATCAAAGTTTCATTATATATATATATCAAGTTTCATTATATATACTGTATATCAGGTTTCATTATATATATATCAGGTTTCATTATATATATATTGAGTTTCTTTATATATATATCGAGTTTCATTATATATATATCAAGTTTCATTATATATATATATCAAGTTTCATTATATATATATTGAGTTTCATTATATATATATCGAGTTTCATTATATATATATATCAAGTTTTATTATATATATATCAGGTTTCATTTTATATATACAGTGTATCACAAAAGTGAGTACACCCCTCACATTTCTGCAGATATTTAAGTATATCTTTTCATGGGACAACACTGACAAAATGACACTTTGACACAATGAAAAGTAGTCTGTGTGCAGCTTATATAACAGTGTAAATTTATTCTTCCCTAAAAATAACTCAATATACAGCCATTAATGTCTAAACCACCGGCAACAAAAGTGAGTACACCCCTAAGAGACTACACCCCTAAATGTCCAAATTGAGCACTGCTTGTCATTTTCCCTCCAAAATGTCATGTGATTTGTTAGTGTTACTAGGTCTCAGGTGTGCATAGGGAGCAGGTGTGTTCAATTTAGTAGTACAGCTCTCACACTCTCTCATACTGGTCACTGAAAGTTCCAACATGGCACCTCATGGCAAAGAACTCTCTGAGGATCTTAAAAGACGAATTGTTGCGCTACATGAAGATGGCCAAGGCTACAAGAAGATTGCCAACACCCTGAAACTGAGCTGCAGCACAGTGGCCAAGATCATCCAGCGTTTTAAAAGAGCAGGGTCCACTCAGAACAGACCTCGCGTTGGTCGTCCAAAGAAGCTGAGTGCACGTGCTCAGCGTCACATCCAACTGCTGTCTTTGAAAGATAGGCGCAGGAGTGCTGTCAGCATTGCTGCAGAGATTGAAAAGGTGGGGGGTCAGCCTGTCAGTGCTCAGACCATACGCCGCACACTACATCAAATTGGTCTGCATGGCTGTCACCCCAGAAGGAAGCCTCTTCTGAAGTCGCTACACAAGAAAGCCCGCAAACAGTTTGCTGAAGACCTGTCAACAAAGGACATGGATTACTGGAACCATGTCCTATGGTCTGATGAGACCAATATTAATTTGTTTGGTTCAGATGGTCTCAAGCATGTGTGGCGGCAATCAGGTGAGGAGTACAAAGATAAGTGTGTCATGCCTACAGTCAAGCATGGTGGTGGGAATGCCATGGTCTGGAGCTGCATGAGTGCAGCAGGTGTTGGGGAGTTACATTTCATTGGGGGACACATGAACTCCAATATGTACTGTGAAATACTGAAGCAGAGCATGATCCCCTCCCTCCGGAAACTGGGTCGCAGGGCAGTGTTCCAGCATGATAATGACCCCAAACACACCTCTAAGACGACCACTGCTTTATTGAAGAGGCTGAGGGTAAAGGTGATGGACTGGCCAAGCATGTCTCCAGACCTAAACCCAATAGAACATCTTTGGGGCATCCTCAAGCGGAAGGTGGAGGAGCGCAAAGTCTCGAATATCCGCCAGCTCCGTGATGTCGTCATGGAGGAGTGGAAAAGCATTCCAGTGGCAACCTGTGAAGCTCTGGTAAACTCCATGCCCAGGAGAGTTAAGGCAGTTCTGGGAAATAATGGTGGCCACACAAAATATTGACACTTCAGGAACTTTCACTAAGGGGTGTACTCACTTTTGTTGCCGGTGGTTTAGACATTAATGGCTGTATATTGAGTTATTTTAAGGGAAGAATAAATTTACACTGTTATATAAGCTGCACACAGACTACTTTTCATTGTGTCAAAGTGTCATTTTGTCAGTGTTGTCCCATGAAAAGATATACTTAAATATCTGCAGAAATGTGAGGGGTGTACTCACTTTTGTGATACACTGTATATCGAGTTTCATTATATATATATTGAGTTTCATTATATATATCGAGTTTCATTATATATATATATATATATCAAGTTTCATTCCATATATGTCAGCATTTGCTATATATTTCCTGTTTGGCTTGCCATTATATATATATATATATATATATATATATATATATATATATATATATATATATATATATATATATATATATATTTATATATATATATATATATATATTTATATATATATATATATATATATAAACAATAGTATAGTATGTATAAAACTTTACATCAGGGCTCTCAAGTCTCACGCATTGAGCATGAGACACACGCATTTCATCAAGTTCATACGCTCACACGCCACACATGGTATGTCTCACGCTGACAAATGATTAACTTCGCCGCACAGAAATGACTATATCCTATCCTACACATGCGTCAAAGGCAGATTACTCTGCGCTCATACAGCTGTCTTGAATTAGCGACCTATCGGCCAATCAGAAAAATAGAATTTCTCAGCCAATCAGAAAATAGAATTTCTTGTTGCTGGGTGAGGTCTGAAATAGGTTTCAGCTGCAAGCACGCGTTCCATGAATGCGCAGCGGACTTAACCTATGCTCTAATTGCGTGCTGGAGGTGGAAGAGAACCTAACCTATGTATTAGAAACATTGTTCAAAGGAATATAATATCTAAACCAGCTGCAGTATTCTTTAGGAATGACTTATATTATGACATAGATTGGAAAATAACATGGCTTTTACCAAATAATTTTTTAATCACAAATAAGGTAAGGAAACTCTAAGGATTCTGCATAGATGTTACCCTATCAATAAAACTATTGCTAAATTTAAAAAAGATATAAATACTGAATGTTCATTTTGTTCATTTGTTCATTTTGGACTGATTTAAATAATTTTATTAATAGAAAAATTAGCTATAACTTTAAATTGAAAACTGACTTTATTCTGTTTGGAATAACTAAAAGTGACATATTGAATTCAGATGAGACTTATATTGTCAACCTTCTCTTAATATTATCCAAATATCACATTAATTGTTGTAAATTTATGAATAATAGACCAAACTTCAACACTTTTAAGGCATCCTTCATATCGTACATTAATTCGTTAAAACTCTGTGAAAATGTGAAGGCAAGACGTACTTTAACACTGCTAGAAAACTTCTCTATCCCTTAAGGTCAGAAAATCATTAAATGGTATTATCTATAAATTCCTGCTGTAGCTAATTTTATTGATAGTTTATTTTATTTCTATTTCTATAACCTCGAGCAATTTTTAGTTAATAATTGTCTAATTTTCATTGTGGATGTTACATCTTGGCTGTGATTGATGTATTTTTTTTTAGGGCTGTCGAAGGGCAATCTCAATTTAACGCGATTATAAAAATTAGTGCCGTTAACGCAAATTCTAGTTCATGTTGAGACTTGACTGGTAGAACAAACGTTTTAATGTCGGACTTGCCACCGTTGTTCATTTGCGGTTTGTTAAAATAATATAACTGAGCGTCGTAGGGATGCACTTGCATAATAAAGAAATAAATACACGGTATATTCACAAGTTATCGGGAGCAAAACACTTTATTAACTTAATCTGTTACGGCACTGAATACCGGCACGCTAGTCCATGAACTATGGAAGCCCCAAAAGGGTCAAAACACACTCACTTCGTGTAGAAACGTCCACTTTTCACATTTCACTTAAAAAACCTTGTTTTCTATAACATTTACACAGATTTTATTTAATGCGATTAATCGCGATTAACTATATGAAATTCTGAGATTAATCGCGATTAAAATTTTTAATCGTTTGACAGCCCTAATTTTTTTGTAATATATTTGTTGTTCAATAAAGGATCATCAGGTAATATCGACCCCCCCCCTTCCCCCGGACATCGACAGAACAACCTCTGAAACCCACCCCATCTCACTCAAAGCAAACTTCAAAACTTGAGAGCCCTGCTTTACATATTAACCCTTTACATATACTTGATCCTGTTCCAACTCGTTTACTTGTAGAGCCCCTGCTTACATTAATCAATGCATCCCTTAGCCTAAGGTACTTACCTAAATTGTTTAAAAGTGCCGTTATTAAACCCCTGATTAAAAAACCTAATCTTGATCCACATGTTCTATCTAATTATAGGCCAATTTCAAATCTTCCTTTTGTCTCTAAGATATTAGAAAAAGTCATTTCCAAACAGTTATGCTCTTATTTGAATGAAAATGGTATTCATGAAAAATTTCAATCTGGTTTAAACCCAACCATAGTACCGAAACCGCATTAATTAGAGTAGTTAACGAGTTGTTAATGTCTTCTGATAATGGATGTGTCTCTTTTCTTGTTCTATTAGATCTTAGTGCAGCGTTTGATACGGTCGATCAGAACATTTTACTGGAGAGGCTAGAAAATACAGTAGGTGTTAAAGGACTCGCACTCTCTTGGTTTCAATCATATCTGACTGACCGCTCACAATTTGTTTATGTAAATAATAAATTCTCAGAAACAGCAAAAGTAAAGTGTGGTGTTCCACAGGGGTCGGTACTGGGACCGCTATTATTTACACTCTATATGCTTCCACTAGGAGAAATTATTCATAAACATGGCATAAACTTTCACTGCTATGCAGATGACACACAGCTGTATATATCAGCCAAACCAAATGATACTGACACAATCAGTAAGATAGAAGATTGTGTAAACGACATAAAAAACTAAATGTAGTGTAATTTTCTTTTACTTAATTCAGATAAAACTGAGGTTTTACTTGTTGGCTCTAAAGCTGCAAGAGACAAGTTGTCTAACCTGGTGCTAAACCTAAACACTTTCTCTGTTACTCCCAGCCCAGATGTAAAAAACTTGGGTGTCACACTAGATTCAGATCTCTCCTTTGATACACACATTAATAATATTACTAGAGTTGCTTTCTATCATTTGCGTAATATTTCTAAAATAAGAAATATACTATCTGTTAATGACGCTGAAAAACTGATCCATGCGTTTATAACTTCTCGGTTAGATTAATGTAATGCTCTTCTAACTGGATGCTCTGGTAGATCCATAAACAAACTCCAGTTAGTTCAAAATGCAGCAGCTCGAATGCTAACTAGAACTAAAAAATTTGATCATATTACTCCTGTTCTATCATCTCTACACTGGCTGCCAGTTAAATACCACATTGATTACAAAATACTTTTACTAACCTATAAAGCGCTACATGGTCTGGCTGCACAGTATCTGAGTGAGCTTATTAATTACTACAACCCAGCGCGTCCACTTCACTCACAAGATGCAGGGTTACTTATAGTTCCTAAAATTAAAAAGATCATGGCTGGTGGAAGAGCGTTTTCTTACAAAGCTCCACAACTTTGGAATAATCTTCCTGCCTCTGTTCGGGATTCGGACACAGTCTCAATGTTTAAGTCTAGACTGAAAACATATTTATTTTCTCAGGCTTTTGATTAGTATAGACAAAGGCGCAGAGCTTGGGGGTTCTTGGTCATAGAAGCTTGTGGTGATCAGGGATGTTGGGTTGCTGTCGTTCTGCCTCTCTTGTCCGATCACTCCGGTTTGGGTAGGAGAGGTGGGCGCTGATGTCCTGTGAAAGCCTTCATGACCTTGTTACCTGCTTGCTCTCCCTTTTAGTTATGCTGTAATATCTAGGGCTGCCGGAGTCTAAAACTCTCTGTAAAACTGTTTTACTCAACTAGCATTGTACATTATTAACTACATTCTTTGTTGTTTTACTCCAAAGGCGTTCTGATGGAAACCTGTTCACCCGCCGAGGTTAAGGATTAAAAGTCGAGACTGCCGTGACAACGATTCTGCTCCTGCCATATGTGACGGATCTGGAGTAATTGTACCAAGAATGACAAGAAATCACTACATACGTTATTGAAGACTAGAGCGAATAACAACTCTATTATTATTTATTTATTTATCTATTTATTACCAGTTATAACTTTTAGATCATTTCATTTTGTGTTTGTATGCTTTGTGTAAATCGTGTATTTATTTAAAGTATCCTCCAGGCCCTGCTGAGTCTGGTTCCTCTCAAGGTTTGTACTAAAGTTTCTGTCTCTCTGCGTATTCAATCAGATAACCCAACACACCCATATCAACATGGTGATTTACAGTAGTTTTAGTGAAGTTTCTAAATCCTAGGAAGGTTGGAGAAGCTGCTTTTGGGCCGCTTACTACCGTGCTTGCTGTGACGCGGACAGGGGTTTTGACAGGATTCACAGCCTCAGTGAATACTCACGTTAATACCTCATGCCTTGTTTGTCACGCTCTTTCCCAAGATTGGGAAGCTGTTCCTTTAAACTTTTCCTTTCTAAGACAATATCAGTCATAGTTCCACACTTGTTTGGTACCTCTAGAGGTCTTGTTTCTGCTAAATGTAAATAATGCTTTATTTAATACTGACTTTTTATTTTTAGTAATATTCTAAGTGATTTCACTAATCCATTCACCCCTGATACTTTTACTGGGCTTTTTCATGTAAGACTAGTTCAAGGATCAGTGTGCCTGTGTGCTCAACCTGGCATAGTTACTATAAATGGCACAAAATATAGACGTCGCCTTATAGGCCACACTTTATGTGCAGTGAATGTTACAATCTTAGGTCCTTAGGTGGGCCTGGGTAACTAATGCTTCAGGCAAGATAACTGGAGCTCCTATTGTAGAGGTTCCCCCAGCCTTTAGAATCTCCACTGCCATGTGGCTTTGTGGAACTAATGCCCACTTACGGCGTTACGGCCAGGGGTCTCTGTATACCGTGCTATTAAAGTTATACCCCATATACCCCATAAAGTTAAACGTTCAACAGAAAGCATGCCTTCAGGTTTCAATGGTTACCGCCTCACTGACCCTTGGACAACTCCAGGTGAAAGGATAGGCCTATCAGTCATTCCAAATATAGGTATCACCTGGACAGTGCGCAAAATTAATGCTGTGGCATGACAGGTCCTCACTCTTGCTAACCAGACAGAGCAGGCCTTTACCCTAATTAATGAAGAAATGAGCTCCCTTAGGCAAGCTATTCTACAAAATAGATTGGCCCTAGATTTACTCCTTGCAGAGAAAGGAGGTGTATGTAAAGTCCTGAATTCCTCATGTTGTTTTTAAGTGCCTGATTATCATCAAAATGTTTTCGATATTATTCAACATATGAAGGACTCTATTTCTGTTCCAGTCCTTGCTCTGATGACTCTTGGTATAAATGGTTCACTAATCTATTTGGTGGCTCGGATCCTTCATATACCTAATAAATTGGAAGACTTATTATAAGTGTGTGTGTGTTTAAGTCTCTCCCAGTGTACATTTAAGAATTCAAAGGCTTGTTTTCTCATATTCAGTAAACGACACTGGAGTAGAAGATCTGAGCAGCAAAAGAACTTGATGTTCTAACAGGGTCTGAAACAACTACCCAGATATTTGAACGGTTTAATCTAAGCTACAATCCCTGTGTAGCAGTAAAATGCTGCTGTGGAATTACAGCTTTGATGTATTAAGTTCTTTTGTGCTGTGCTATAGCCGTTGATCTTTCAGTCAGGTGAAGTTTACAAAAGAAAAAACTTGTGATTGGGTCTTTAACGGCCAAGTGTATGTTTCAAGGAGCATTTTGTCTGTGACATTAAAAACAAAGCACAAATAAGACACACTCTGGGAATGAGCTGTGAGATTTGGTTTACGAGAGCGACGCCTTAGCCCATGGCAGTGGTAGCACAGCAAAGAAAAATGTCCCTGTGCAAAAGTAACAACTGGATGCAGGGGATTGAACCCTGGACGTCATACATGCAAAGCATGCGCGCTACCACTGAGCTACATCCCCTTTTGTGACATGGCAGGATTGCTGTGGCTCGATAGCGCTATTGTAGAGAATAAGACCAGCAGGCAAGGCATGGTCACTAATTAAAAGCTACTAAACGGAGATTCTGGGGATTGAACCCAAGACCTCATACATGCAAAGCACACGCTCTACCACTGAGCTACATCCCCTTTTCTGACACAGTAGAATTGCTGTGGCTCTACAGCTCTATTGTAGAGAATAAGACCAGCAGGCAAGACATGGTCCCTAATTAAAATGCTTTTGAATGGAGATGCTGGGGCTTGAACCCAAGACCTCATACATGCAAAGCACACGCTCTACCACTGAGCTACATCCCCGACTTGTGCTTCTTAGGGTAAACCTCCAGTGGTGTATAAAGTACCTGAACGCCATACTTGAGTAAAAGTACAAGTATCTTACCAGAAGCTTAATTAGATAGAAGTAAACGTCACCTTTTAAAAAGTCTAAAAGTATCTGATGTTTAATGTACTTAAGTATTACAAGTAATTTGATATTAAATGTGCTTAAGTATTAAAAGTAGAAGTAAAAGTAAATGCTGTTAGTATAAACTGAAGCGGCCATTTAGAAAAATATAAGATTGTTCTTTTAAGCCTGTAAACCACCTTAACAAGCTTTTTTCTTCCTTCCATCTGAACATGATCTGTGCCAATTTGTGATTATAATCAGCTGTTCACATCACCTATTTGAAATCACGTCATTATTTAGTTGTTTTTTAACCTTATTACGAGGACTAAATTGCCCTGTTCCAACTTTTTTTAGAATGTGTTGTAGCTTAAAATGCATGTATGTGTATGTTAAGAATGAAGTTGACCAGACAAAACATGAAATATTTTGGGTTCATAAAAGATGGAAAAAGAATCGATGTAAATGTAAAAAACACTGCATCTATTTTATTTGCATTTTCTACACTGTTCCATTTTTTTGATTTGGGTAGTACATTCAAGTTATAGATACTATATACAGTATATCCCAATAACCTAAAACAAATGAATTTTGGCAGAATTAATTTAAAAGCAAAACTCAAGCAAGTTTAACTAAACGTGTGGCACTTTTAACCCTTTAATGATCTGCTCAACCATTAGTATAATGTAAATAGCTGGGTAAAATAAGCGGTATTCAAATAATCTTTTTTGGGCTGTATCTACTCCCTGATTGGCGTGTGTTAAACGTAAAAAATATTGGTATTCTTACTTTAAGAAAACACCATTTCTAACTTATGTGTCAACCTGAAGCAGCAGCTGAAAAATCATCCATAAAATTTTGAAAGTTGAGTTCTTCTTGAGACCATTAAAGGGTTAAAGACGTGCATGTTCCTCAGCACCATGAATGTTTCCTCTGTCAGTGTGTAATGATGTAAGGTACCCTGACACATTACCAACATGGACTGTAGTGTAAACACTCACCTGTTGTATTCTGGCACTGCTCACACTCACCAGTGGGGTCCTAAAAGAGTACTATTAGAAAACTCCTTAGCTTTACTTACCTGGGTGAGTCCATCCTCTGTAGAAGGGGAGGGGTGAATAACCTGTAAAAGAGAAATGTTCGATAAGCATATGCTGTAAATATTGGAAATGTTGTTACTGAATGGGTTTGAGTATTGTTTGTAACTCATAACATTTTGCCATATTTGATGCTCTGTGAACTAGATATTTTTTTTTTTTATATATTTTGTATTAACCTGTATGGTATGATCCAGGGGAGGAGCTACCTGTTTAAATTCAGCTCTGGAAAAGGGGTAAGGGGTTCTTTTTTCTGGAGAAGGGCTAAAAGCTATGCTAGGCCTGTGACTTGTAAACATCAATGAATGTGACTTAAGTGACTTTGCAGTCACAAGTCTGTTTCCTCTGGTGGTAGAGGTTGAGTTTTCTATTTTTTTTTTCATAGCGCGCTTGTAAATATTTTGATTGTTGTGGCCAAAAATAAAGGTGACGGGAAAAAAAGAACAACTTCTGTGCTCCTGCTAATTCTTTTCAGTGCTTTCAACCATTCGCCCTACATTACCCATAAAGAGTGCCCTTTTCTACTTGTTTTGTGGTAGTCTGGGAACATGCTTTATCACACAGTGTAATACAGAAGTTATCTGAGGAAATATTTGTCTGTACGTGACCGACGCCTTACCACTTGGCCATCGCGCCTCTCTAGGTAGCTGGCAGAAAGTTGAAAAAACATTCTTGTGCAAAAGTAACAACTGGAAGCTGAGCACATTCTTAAAGTTCAAGAGTAACAAGCAGAACGTCAGCTTGATAGTGACCGTTCTTAAAGCCATCGGCTTTAGAAGCACACTTGAAGCTTTTTTCTAGCAGAGTGAAACAACAAGCTACAGGAGATGCAGGGGATTGAACCCTGGGCCTCATACATGCAAAGCAAGCGCTCTACCACTGAGCTACATCCCCTGGAACTGGCACCAATGCAACAGGTACAGGACTCTTTGCAAATACAAAAAGCTACCCATGACCAGGTATCTCTAGCCTCTAGCAGGCAGGGGATTGAAAATTTAAAGGCACACTTGCAGAGTAATCTGTGGTAGCTGTTAAGAATTGGCTCTGCAAGCCAGTTGGCTCCAAAACACATTAAACACTCAGTTAACAAGCTGCACCGTGTCAATAAAGCAAATGGAAAGGCTGGCCAAAAATGACCAAACCCCTGGCCCTTTTGCCCAATTAGTTAGGTAAAGATTAAAACAGACAAGGGTGAAAGCAGGTTAAAAACTATGTAGAGAAACAGATGGACTACAGGTAGTAATTGTAGAACTACAAAGTGCTTCTATATGGGAAGTTTTTCAGAATGAACTCAAGTTCATATGCGTGTGGCAGGCGAGTGAATACTTTTGGCAATATAGTGTATCATTGGGGGACACTTTAGTTATGTTTAGTTAGTTTAGTTCAAGGTGCTTGCAGGCCATGTAAAAAAAAAATAGAGGAAATGTTGTAATCTGTTCCACATTGTTTTCGCAGAGAAATCTTGTAAAAATAGAAAAAGGCAAAAACGTATTGTTCTTAAAACATGTATTGTTTTTAAAACATGTATTGTTTTTAAAACATGTATTGTTCTGTTTTTAAAACATGTAATGTTCTTAAAAGAAGGTCTGTCTCTAGACTTTTGCAAAAAAAACCATAATTTGCACTTATGGGCAATGAGAGGAGAAAACTTGCTTGTTGCATGTTGGAAGTGTTTTGTAACATTTGTTTAATTAAATGTTATTTGTGAACAGAAGTTGTAAGTTGATTCATTGTAAAGTTTAAAAAAACTGGGAAAACTTTTATTAGTCAACATGAAGTCTAGAAATGACAAACATAAGCACTGTTAACTTTAGACAATAAGTTATGTGACTATAGCTGAAGTTGTATTGACTTGAAAGTGTGTTAAAATAGTGAGGAATTGTATGTTTATTTAACTAGATAGCTCATTTTCTAAAATAGATAAAATAAACATAGTAAGTTATTTTGACTCAGTGCATTAAGTTGAAACAATCAATAATCATTAGTCAAGCAACTTTTTTAACTTAACTTCTTGAGTTGTTACAACGGTTTTCTTCAAGTTGAGTTTACTCAGCTTTTTAAGGCAACTTTCGTTTCTGAGTTTAACCAACTTAAAATGTTTTACAGTGTATGTAACTTTACTAAAGCTTGTATTTAAATGAAAGGTTTACATTGCTCTCTTCAGTATTTCCTCTTTAGTGATGTTTAATGTTAATAGCTGTTCTGATCTAAAAGATGTTGCTGCCTTTGACCTTTAAAACTGAGAAGTGATTTGTGAGATAATTAAAATAAGTGAAATGTTTATTTTGTACTTTGGTTTTATATTATTTGTGCAAACATTTGTTTTATGCAACTTTAAACCTGTAATAAAATATGAGAATTTTTAAATGTGTTTTTATTTGCTAAAGTTTTTAACAGGGACAAAAATGACAGTTTGTGTAGCAGGGCTGGACACGCCTCACTATTGAAGTGGAAGGTAAACCCACACTCCTGCAAGAATGGAAATAGTAAGTAAGTACAATGTTTTTATAAAGCTATAAAACTACTTCCACTGACCAAAGTACACAGATCTCACACTTGTCAGAGACAACGTTTGAAGCCCAGGTCAATAGGACCTGCTAGTTAGAGAAGGCTCACTTGTTTGTTAGTGTAAGTCCAAAAGTGGGTGTGGCCCATATGGGGATCGAACCCGTGACATTAGCACCACGCTCTAACCCAGTGTTTCTCAACCTTTTTTCAGTCACGGCACCCTTTGAAAGTATGCAAAATCTCAAGTCACCCCAGTCTAAAATGTATCAAAAAACTTACTTACTCTGCATCCCTCGGACTGCTAACACACACGCACACGCACCATAAGGTGTCATTTAGGGAGGGAGGGTTAAACGTGACTTACTTTTAATGGGAAACCTGAGCCTGGGATGATTCACACAATCGCCCTATTCTGGCAGGGATGGATGAGAGGCAGACACGGAGCTCCTGGTCCAGAGCCCTCAGTCGCTTCCTGTACTTGTTCTTGATGTAAGTTAGACTCGAAAAGCTCAGTTCGAGCCATGAACGAATCAGATTTAACATAAATAAACAAGTTTATAGTTTATTTCTCAATTATTTGTCATTATACTAAGAGCACTGCTTCTTTTCTGCATGTTCTCTCTGTAGCTCGGTTATGGCTCTCTCAACTCAAACTCAAAAGAAGCTTTATTGGCATGACAAATAAGGACATTCGTATTGCCAAAGCAAGTTAGAGAGAAATAATAAAAATGAGAAAAAAACAATGAGAAAGAACAAATATATCCAAAACAGTTACATGTGCAAAAATATGAAATAGAATAAAATATTAATAAAAACAGTGCAAAATAATAACAATAAAAATTACAATATTTACATTAATGAGGTAGTAATAACGATCAGTTTGAGTGTGTGTGTGTGTGTGTGTGTGTGTCTCTTTCTCTGTGTGTGTGTGTATAATTTTTATTGTTATTATTTTGCACTGTTTTTATTAATATCTTATTCTATTTTATATGTTTTGCACATGTAACTGTTTTGTATATATTTGTTCTTTCTTACTGTTATTTTTATTTTTTCTCTGTAACTTGCTTTAGCTATACGAATGTCCTTATTTGTCATGCCAATAAAGTTTCTTTTAAGTTTGAGTTGAGTCTCTCTCTCTCTGTGTGTGTGTGCGTGTGTGTGTGCGTGTGTGTGTGTGTGTGTGTGTGTGTGTGTGTGTGTCGCTCGCTCCCCGCACTCTGTTTTCGGATTTGAATTTCGATAATAAACAGCTCTTTTTATGACTGATTGATTCCCTCTGCTGATGGAAGCGGACTGGGTGGGTTACAGTCGAACTGCGCAGAAATAAACATATATGTAGCGGCTCCCAGAGGCACGACTCGGTTCCTTGTGTTCATTTTAAAGAGCCGTTCAATAGAATCGGATCGTTCGCGAACGACTCATCACTATCAGAATATTTTTGACGGCACCCATGACGAAGCCAGACGGCACCCCAGGGTGCCGCGCCACCCCGGTTGAGAAAGGCTGCTTTAACCAACTGAGCTAACCGGCCTGTGTACAAAGCGCAGGGCATATACCCACATACCCGATTCTACACTGACAGCCCTTCAGTTATGGAGCTGCCACACAGAAACGATGGAGAGCTTTACTGTTGTTGAGCAGAACAGATCTTCATGTGAGATGACTGAGATTCATGTATTTTTCTTTTAAGAATAAAAAAAGCTGATGCTTTTAACCTCATACTTTCCTAATACTTTTATTCTACACGCTCTAAATTTATTTGAGTCCTCTGCCATGTGCAGTGCAAGAATTCACTAAATTACACAGCAGTTCTCTTTTTTATTGACAAAATTGACAACATTTTATTGACAAAATTGATTGTAACCATTTATAAAGATCATGCCACGTTCATTAGGTGAAATGAAGCCAGAATTAAAGATGGCAGAAGAACAGGGTGGTATTCTTACTTTCAGTGATTAAATTACTCAGGTTAGAAAGTCCTAATACACAGAACATGCTCACCTGACTCTCAGCCATGCTAGCTTTAATCATTAAGGTGGGTGTGGCCCGTACAGGTATCGAACCCGCGATCTTGGTGTTATTAGCACCACGCTCTAACCAAGTGAGCTAACCGGCCAGTTCATCTATTCTCTTTAGATCTTTGTACATAATTATACACTAACTCCATTCAACCAGCTGCATGGCAGCACAAAAACCATTTGTAACCCGTAACTAGTTTCATGTTATTTTATTGATCCGAGATCTCAGTCCCACTTCAGACATCACTGTCTAGTCATTTCTTATGTTCAGACTTTCTTTTTTTTTTTTTTTTTTTTTTTTTTTTTTTTTCCCGAATTTTTTCCCCAATTTTTCTCCCAATTTTTAGCGCTTCCAATCTGTCTTCCGCTGCTAACAGGCACACCAGACCTGCATCCAAGGAGAGCACGCCGCTGCCCCACGCCTTCTTTACACGTGTACAGCCCTCCTCTTCTCGTCAGTTCTGGGAAGGTTTAGGAGTGTGTTTATGGGAATTTTTGACCATTCTTTCAGAAGCGCATTTGTGAGGTCCGACACTGATGTTGGACGAGAAGGCCTGGCTCTCAGTCTCCACTCTAATTTATCCCAAAGGTGTTTTATCGGGTTGAGGCCAGTCAAGTTCTTTCACACCAAACTGGCTCATCCACGTCTTTATGGACCTTGTGCTTTGTGCACTGGTGCGCAGTCATGTTGAAACAGGAAGGGGTCATCCCCAAACTGTTCCCACAAAGTTAGGAACATGAAATTGTCCAAAATCTTCTGGTATGCTGAAGCATTAAGAGTTCCTGGAACTAAGGGGCCGAGCTCAACTCCTGAAAAACACCCCCACACCTTAATCCCCCCTCCACCACATTTTACACTCGGCACAATGCAGTCAGACAAGTACCGTTGTCCTGGCAACCGCCAAACCCAGCCTCGTTCATCGTATTGCCAGAGAAGCGTGATTCGTCACTCCAGAGAACACGTCTCCACTGCTCTAGAGTCCAGTGGTGGTGTGGTATACACCACTGCATCTGATGCTTTGCATTGCGCTTGGTGATGTAAGGCTTTGATGCAGTTGCTCGGCCATGGAAACCCATTCCATGAAGCTCTACACACTGTTCTTGAGCTAATCTGAAGGCCACTTGAAGTTTGGAGGTCTGTAGTGATTGACTGAGTGTTTGCACTACGCTCCTCAGCATCCGCTGACCCGCTCTGTCATTTTACGTGGCCTAACACTTCATGGCTGAGCTGCTGTCATTCCGCTTCCACTTTGTTATACCAGCACTGACAGTCGACTGTGGAATATTTAGTAGTGAGGAAATTTCACGACTGGACTTGTTGCACAGGTGGCATCACGGTACCACGCTGGAATTCACTGAGCTCCTGAGAGCGACCCGTTCTTTTACTTATGTTTGTAGAAGCAGTCTGCATGCCGAGGTGCTTGGTTTTATACACCTGTGGCCATGGAACTGATTGGAACACCAGAATTCAATAATCTGGATGGGTGAGTGAATACTTTTGGTAATATAGTGTATTTTGTAACTGGACCTCTTTAAGAGACATGAGTTCATTAAGTTTTAGGGTAACGATCTCAGGCTGCTCTGAGTGAGCTGACAGTAGGTCTGTATCTTCACTGCTGAGTTCAATGATATGTAACATGTCGGGAAACGTGCTGCTTTTGACGTCATGTTACTGACATCATACACAAAATGAAGAAAAATCAGCTATTGTGAAAATGAACATTCATGCACCTTCATATATTCAGTGAGTTTATTTATTATTATTTAATGTAATAAGATTTTGAGGCTTGTTGATCCTGGTTATCCATGTTCTACACTTCTCATACAGCTGTGTGGATCAACAAGGGCGGCACCTCAGTGGAGTTCCTCTAACCAGTCACACACAGATATCCAAAATGCATCGTTCTGGTAAAAGAAGAGAGAGAGGATGGGTTAGAGAGAAACAGCTGCAACGATCATTGAAATGTGAAATTGAGATGTAACGGGTCCTGATTGGATGGCGCCACCATCGTCCCTCCTTGTCGCGCCGACGACGTCTCCTGCTAAATAAAACAAGAAGAGGTGTAAGAACATTCCAGAAGCTGTAGTGTTTGGACAGATGAGCATGTAGAGCAGCGTTTATCAGGTAAAATACACTGATTGTGGGAATGTTACCTGGATTTCTTACACGTCCGCTCCACACTGGACTACTGCGCTGCTTCCTTCTCAAGAGCAAAAGATACGTAGCTGTGGTCTGATCAAACTTCCACTGCACACACACACACACACACACACACATCTCTATTAGACGGAGCACAAGAACCTCAATATTAATAAATATGTGTCTACATTTTGGCATCTGTGTTGATGCAGATACAAGTACTGAAATGTACCTCAGACACCAGCTGCTTGGTGATTTGGTTGGATTGGCTGAACATCACAGCCATCTCGGTGATGCTCTCCTCATCTAGATGATCCAGCGGAGACACAAACACACACACACACACACAAATATATGAGTATGTAGGATAATAAAGATAAAATCTTCTGTACGGTGGATCTCCATCATGTCACTGTACTACGTCTAGGGTGGATGTTGTACCGGTCATGTGCTGTGCCATTCCACAGGGCTGCTGTACCCCTTCATTACCCACTCATGATCCAGCAGATGCTCCACCTTTATGCGCCGCTCTGGAACCACCTACAGGACAAGATACAAGAACTTCAGGTGATGAAGCCCACAGAGAAACACACACCCACTTTGCTCACATTAAACACACCATAAACACACACCTGCAGCATTTCCTTAATCAGCAGTACAGAACCAGGAGACAGCCAGTCAGGAGTGTCAAAATGTCCTTTCTGAGGAAACACAGAGCAAAACAATCACATCTGATCAAAGAACATCACCACAAGCCATTACTGTTACTTTTACTGTATGTTTAACATGCTGCTGAGCATTAAATAATGGATTCAATTTCATAATCGTAACAAGACGTGTATGCCAATGGTGTTTCATTGTAGTTCCAAGACTTACAGTGATTTGTTCACGGAGCTCCACAAAGTTGTCACCATCGAACGGGAGGTAGCCACACAGCATGTCATATAGGACAACACCCAAGCTCCAAACATCTGCCTAAAACACACACACACACATACATATTCATTGTCTTTTTTAACCATGCTTTATCCTGGTCAGTCCCCTCATCCAGACCTCATAGAATAACTCATGAATGGGGCTACAGATGGGACTGAACACCTTGGATTTGGAGACTTTCCAATTGAAGTTTATCAGGAATAACCTGGGGACACACCCCACACACACCTACCTCTGCACCATGATAGGGTTGCGCATCAATGATTTCTGGTGCCAAGTAGGGAGGTGTTCCACAGCCCTCAATCAGAGCAGTACCCAATCCACCCTACAACAAAACAGATTTCTATCAACCGAAGGTCCAACTGTTGACTCGCATCTGCAACACAACACACAAACTGAACCAGCATGGCTCTGTGATGTCCTGTTCATCTAACTGATCACTGAAACTAATTGTGGACACCATGTGTGCAAGGCTTTAGCATGATGGATGGAGGTAAGCACACCACCTTACTAGACTCTCTGAATGGCACGCTTGATTTAAGTATACACTACAGTCTTAGGAGAGACACAAACCTCTGTTTTGGCAAAGAGACCAAAGTCGATGAGCTTGATGTTGTTCTTCTCATCCAGCATGATGTTTTCCTGAGAGTCAAAATAAAACACGTCATGTCCAAGCACTGACAAAGAAAAAGCACGAAGTATAAGTGGAAATCGTTTCGCTGACGCACTGGCTTAAGGTCACGGTGGGCGTATCCCTGGCTGTGGACGTAGGCCAGCGCCGAGACGATCTGACGGAAGATCCTGCGCTTCTCCTCCGACAACCTGTTGTTATTATCGATGTGGTCGAACAGATCTCCACCCGGACAAAACTGGAGGAGAGAGCGAGTCAAGTGAGCAGCAAATCATTATAAATCCAGAGATTAAATCAAATCTGATAGTTTCCAACCACTGATGGTACCTCAAGCACCATGTAGATCTGGTCAGCAGTCTCCATGACTTGGTACAAGCGGCACACGTGCTGATGATTGAGGTTCTTCAGGGCTTCGATCTCTATCCTCAAATCGGACAACTCATCCTGCAATGGGTATGAAACAGGAACAGTTTTATGACTTTTCAGATCAGAATTAGGAGAACCAAACGTTTGGAAACTGAGACACGTCCATCTTTAACAGACGGTTTTGCTGAAACTAACCCCGAGCTCTTTCTTCTCCAGGATCTTGATAGCCACTGGCTCTTGAGTCTGAATGTGCCTGCCGAGCTTGACCGTCGCATAACCACCTGAAGAACGATTGAATTAAAAAAAAAAATTAAGTCAGGTTTTAAAAGATGCACATCTGTGTTACACAAAGGCAGAGAGACGACTGAAAGTGGTACCAGTTACCTGATCCAATGGTTTTGTAAACCTCATAGCACTTGTGCAGCTCAGAGACGTCCTCAACCACACGTGACGTTCCCTCTGTGGTGTCGTCTGTCTCGGGTACAGCGCATGGAAATTGTACCTGCTGCCCACAAGAGACATGTTATTATTATTACTGATTTGGCCTCTTCTTGTTTCATCCTACATGTATCTCATTCATGAGCAGAGGAACCCAAACAGCTACATTTGACTCTTCAGAAGGTCGTCACAGGTATCTGGAGCCAAGGGGAGGATCCGTAAAGACAACATGACAATCGAGGTGGGTTCAAGTCTGGGGAATCAGGGGGTCAGGGTAGTACTCGGAAGTGTTGGTCATGCTCTTCCAATGTGGGACGTTTCTAGCCTTGCTGGAAGATCCCATACACCACAGTGACCCAATAAAGTCCTGGTAGGTGGTTACAGGTATCTGGAGCCATGATGCTGCTTGAGGTGGTCCCACAGACGTTCAACTGGGTTTAAGTCTGGGGAATTAGAGGGCCAGGGTAGTACTCTGAAGTCTTGGTCATGCTCTTCTAGCCATGCTGGAAAATCCCATCCGTCCCAGTAACCCAATAAAGTCCTAGTACGTTGTCACAGGTATCTGGAGCCATAGGAGGATCCAGGGGAGGATCAACACAACAAACTGATACTCACCTGGTTTTCATCCGCCTTACGGTCACCTTCGTAGATCGAACCGAAGCCTCCCTTTCCCAGCAGCTCTCCGATGGTGTATTGGCTCTCAAAGCTGTCCAGGTTCGTGTCGGTCGTCTTCTCCTTTTGACGTTCTCCGTCGGTGGTTTCTCTTTCAGCATCTTCAACACAAGTATCACCAATGATGCTTCATGTGTTATGTGGACCAATAATAAGGGTCCATATAAAGGCCCAGTGTACTCACCCTTGTTCTCGGGAGCATCACAGATGACTTCTCCAGAACTGATCCCACCTATGAAGTCCAAGAGTTAAATATATAGTCACTAGAGTTCAATATTGTGGGACTCAAACGTGGTGGTGTTAAGGTTACCTGGAGCTTCAGAAGACACTTGTGGTCCCTGGGAGTCTGTCTGCTTGCTTGAGGAATCTGATTCCAAATCGTTCTTGTAACCGTCTGATTCCTGCTGATTCAGACGCATTAAACTGGTGTTAAAGAGTCGAGAACCGAACCCCACCCCTCCCGGAGTATAGTGGTGATGATAGTTCACCTCACTCCTGACTGTTTCTTCTTCTTTCTCAGTCAGGTTCTGAATGGCGCTGATCCACGCCCGTCTACCTGCCTCACAGTCGGCCTGGAACGTACAGCTCCTGTACACACACGGTGATAGATACAGATTATATAGGATGCAGACAGACAGACAGGTTGAGTAGATAGATAAACAGATAGATAGACAGACATTCAGACAGACAGATGGATAAATAGTCTGTCTATCTACCTGTCTGTCTTTCTATCCATCATCTTGTCTATCTATCTTTTGTCTGTCTATTGATCATCTGTCTGTCTGTCTATTGATCATCTGTCTGTCTGTCTATCTCTGATGATTATAGATCTGGACTTACCTTGTGGGCGTGACCACCTGGAAGCAGAAGCGTCGCCCGGCGTCCTCGCAGCTCTGGACCGAACAGCGCTGCAGGTCTTCAGCCAGCACCATGAAGTCACACTGGGGGAATAGAACATAAAACCTTCTTATTTATACAGTCGATGATATAAACACCGGTGAAATCGTCCCAGACTTAAACGCGACAGGGGCAGTTAGGGGCGCATCCCGGCACAGAAGTCGACCTCTGCTGTGATGCGCGTTAGAGGGGCGTTATGAGGGGCGTTAGACTGCGGTGCATTATGGGTATTTCACAGAGTCCAGGAGAGAGCTGATTTAGATCATGTAAAGTCATGTGACCTACCTTAAACCTCTTCTTGTAGAGAAGCTGATCGTTTTGTATGATGAACCATCGCCTGCAGAGATCAAACACATCATATACAGTGTATCACAAAAGTGAGTACACCCCTCACATTTCTGCAGATATTTAAGTATATCTTTTCATGGGACAACACTGACAAAATGACACTTTGACACAATGAAAAGTAGTCTGTGTGCAGCTTATATAACAGTGTAAATTTATTCTTCCCTCAAAATAACTCAATATACAGCCATTAATGTCTAAACCACCGGCAACAAAAGTGAGTACACCCCTAAGAGACTACACCCCTAAATGTCCAAATTGAGCACTGCTTGTCATTTTCCCTCCAAAATGTCATGTGACTCGTTAGTGTTACTAGGTCTCAGGTGTGCATAGGGAGCAGGTGTGTTCAATTTAGTAGTACTGTACAGCTCTCACACTCTCTCATACTGGTCACTGAAAGTTCCAACATGGCACCTCATGGCAAAAAACTCTCTGAGGATCTTAAAAGACGAATTGTTGCACTACATGAAGACGACCAAGGCTACAAGAAGATTGCCAACACCCTGAAACTGAGCTGCAGCACAGTGGCCAAGATCATCCAGCGTTTAAAAACAGCAGGGTCCACTCAGAACAGACCTCGCGTTGGTCGTCCAAAGAAGCTGAGTGCACGTGCTCAGCGTCACATCCAACTGCTGTCTTTGAAAGATAGGCGCAGGAGTGCTGTCAGCATTGCTGCAGAGATTGAAAAGGTGGGGGGTCAGCCTGTCAGTGCTCAGACCATACGCCGCACACTACATCAAATTGGTCTGCATGGCTGTCACCCCAGAAGGAAGCCTCTTCTGAAGTCTCTACACAAGAAAGCCCGCAAACAGTTTGCTGAAGACATGTCAACAAAGGACATGGATTACTGGAACCATGTCCTATGGTCTGATGAGACCAAGATTAATTTGTTTGGTTCAGATGGTCTCAAGCATGTGTGGCGGCAATCAGGTGAGGAGTACAAAGATAAGTGTGTCATGCCTACAGTCAAGCATGGTGGTGGGAATGCCATGGTCTGGGGCTGCATGAGTGCAGCAGGTGTTGGGGAGTTACATTTCATTGAGGGACACATGAACTCCAATATGTACTGTGAAATACTGAAGCAGAGCATGATCCCCTCCCTCCGGAAACTGGGTCGCAGGGCAGTGTTCCAGCATGATAATGACCCCAAACACACCTCTAAGATGACCACTGCTTTATTGAAGAGGCTGAGGGTAAAGGTGATGGACTGGCCAAGCATGTCTCCAGACCTAAACCCAATAGAACATCTTTGGGGCATCCTCAAGCAGAAGGTGGAGGAGCGCAAAGTCTCGAATATCCGCCAGCTCCGTGATGTCGTCATGGAGGAGTGGAAAAGCATTCCAGTGGCAACCTGTGAAGCTCTGGTAAACTCCATGCCCAGGAGAGTTAAGGCAGTTCTGGGAAATAATGGTGGCCACACAAAATATTGACACTTCAGGAACTTTCACTAAGGGGTGTACTCACTTTTGTTGCCGGTGGTTTAGACATTAATGGCTGTATATTGAGTTATTTTGAGGGAAGAATAAATTTACACTGTTATATAAGCTGCACACAGACTACTTTTCATTGTGTCAAAGTGTCATTTTGTCAGTGTTGTCCCATGAAAAGATATACTTAAATATCTGCAGAAATGTAAGGGGTGTACTCACTTTTGTGATACACTGTATATATATAATATTGAGTGTATAAATATAATATTAATTATATATATAATATTGAGTGTATAAATATAATATTAAGTGTATATATAATATTGATAATTATATATATTCCTAATATATATATATAGAATTCCTTATATATACACTAAGCATCAGTGTACAGACCTGTTCCAGGTTTTAAACACACTCCTGGTTTTCTTAAACAGAAACCCCTCCATCAGGAGCGCTTCCTGAGCCCCCGTGCCGCCCCCGTGACCCGGGTCGCCCCCGGAGGACGCCCGGGGAGGTGCTCCGCAACACAGCACACGCAGAAACCTCTGTCTCAGAGAAGCAGCCATCGTAAATGAGGAGAAAATCTAAATGCTGCTCCTGAAGAGCACAGGTCCACATTGTGATGTCACAGCGTTCCGAGGGAGCAGAGTGAATTTACCTTTACCATATATGGGCATGACTGGATTTATGTGACTGCACATATACTGACTTGATTTCCACTGTGGGATGGCTTCTGGAGGGTCACTGGTTCGATTCCCGGGTGCATGTTCTCCCCATGTCCTGGGGGTAAAGGGGTACTCTAGGTATAAGTTTGTGTGTTACACACTCTGGTACTGACACCCCATACCATGACACACCCTTGTACTGGTACTGACACATCCCTATACCATGACACACCCTGTTACTGGTACATCCCCATACCATGACACACCCTGGTACTGACACACCCCCATACCATGACACACCCTAGTACTGACACACCCTGGTACTGACACACCCTGGTACTGACACACCCCCATACCATGACACACCCTAGTACTGACACACCCTAGTACTGACACACCCTGGTACTGACACACCCCCATACCATGACACACCCTGGTACTGACACACCCCTATACCATGACACACCCTGGTACTGGTACTGACACACCCCCATACCATGACACACCCTGGTACTGACACCCCCCCATACCATGACACACCCTGGTACTGGTGCTGACACACCCCCATACCATGACACACCCTGGTACTGGTACTGACACACCCCCATACCATGACACACCCTGGTACGGGTACTGACACACCCCCATACCATGACACACCCTGGTACTGGTACTGACACACCCCCATACCATGACACACCCTGGTACTGGTACTGACACACCCCCATACCATGACACACCCTGGTACTGGTACTGACACACCCCATACCATGACACTCCCTGGTACTGGTACACCCCCATTTTTTTAACTTTTAATGGTGAGTGCAACATTAGAAAATTTTAGAACCTCATCACATTCATGCACGTGTCTTTCTTTTACAGATTGAGTGTTTTGGTTTGTGTGGAGGTACAACTGGAAAGGAAACTGTAACAAACGACCTGGTAAATCATTACGTTTTTTTAAATTAATATTTAAACTGAATTAACTCATTAAGTCTCCTCTCCTACAGCCGAGACTAACTTGAGACCAACAGTAAAGCTCTCCATCGTTTCTGTGTGGCAGCTCCATAACTGAAGGGCTGGCAGTGTAGAATCGGGTATGTGGGTATATGCCCTGTCCTTGCACACCGGCTGGTTAGCTCAGTTGGTTAGAGCGTGGTGCTAATAACGCCAAGGTCGCAGGTTTGATCCCCATACGGGCCACTGTCTCTTTTGGACTTAAACTAACAAGTGAGTCTTCTCTAACTAGCAGGTCCTATTGACCTGGGCTTCAAACGTTGTCTCTGACAAGTGTGAGATCTTTTTAATGCCCCTCTCATTCAGGTCAGAAACATGCCATTATTTCAATTAGCCAAACTTAATTGCCTTTCTGTAAAAGTTAATTAGCGCGTTCGGCTGTTAACTGAAAGGTTGGTGGTTTGAGCCCACCCAGGGACGAGTGCCTTTTATTGCATAACCTGCCTGTTGATCAAACGAATATGAAACACAACAACAATGTGTAGTCCCACAGAATAGTGGAAATAAGTAACTGAAAAACATCCAGTAAACAACAGTCCTACAAGCACAAATATCCACCTGATAAGTCACCAGGGACTGACTGTACAAAGTGGAAGAACGTTCTTTTGGTTTTAATAGATGTTAAATAAAGATACTCACCCAATGTGGGGCTCAAACCCACGACCCTGAGATTAAGAGTCTCATGCTCTACCGACTGAGCTAGCCAGGCTTAAGCAGCATGTCAGAACAGACAGCTCATCGGTCAGACCATCAGAGAGCTGTAGGTTTAATCACTAACATCACGACCAGATTAAGAACTAATTCACAGTTTACAAACACAATTCAGAATAAGTAACAGAAACAGACACAGACTTACTGTCGCTGTATTATATTATAGTGTTAAATTGTAGCGTATTTTATTGAGATTATGCTTTAATGCTGTATTTTCTTAAATTTATTTAATCCAGCACAATGGTTACACTGCACAACCCAACAAGTTAAAATAACCCATCATGTGTTCTGTCCAATATTGACACAGTGCTGGTTGCCAAATAACAAATTTTCACCTGCATTTGGCCTTTTCTTTCCTGTATACCAAAGACAGTCGCCATTGCAGGTCGACAACACGTTACAAACACTTGGGACACTTTATTTTTGCTTTCTTTATCTTGCCGGTGTTACGTTGTTTTGAAACAAAAATAAATAATTAAAAACTTAAAATTTAAAAGCAAGTGTTTAGGTTCATTCATCATCTTAACTCATATTACAAACTAATCAAGCTCGTCAAATTTCAGACATTGTTCACGTAAACAAAAATCTCAAGTGGAAGCACAAGATTCATTTATTTATAGATGGTGCTGTTCATGGTTTTACACTTAAAAACATGAACAGTAAAAAATAACAACAAACACAACAACAACAATTTAATAATAATTTCACAAATCTGTACCCAAGCAACAAGCTGTAATTCATCTAGCACCACTAGATGGGAACGATCTCTGTACAACATTTTAAACTTCACTTTAAAAGTCAGTTCAGTGTGTTTTACTGTAGTAAGAATAGCTCCACATGTTTTGTACGTAGTGTTTATGGTATTTAAGCTGGATGGATAGATGGAAGTTAACATGTAATCTAAGGTGACTCTTAAGTTTATTCGCTGCTGTTGGCTTATAAAGTTTTACTGAACAAACTGGCTCATATTTTGGCACTGATATACCTTCCTAAATGGTGATCTACGTGGTTGACACAACTAGCACAAGTAATCGTGGTCTACACCCCACAACAAAATGCCCCAGTGTTAAAAATTGCACAGAGTTAAGTCTTATAGTTTAACACCTCCTGAAGTTTAGCGCCTCCCGAAAAATGAAGAGCCATTTTTTTGAACAGCTCTTTAAAAGATCCAGCTCCCTTCAAGAAGCCATAATTCCCATCACTAATACACACACACACACACCTAATTAATGTAAGTAAGTAAGTAAGTAAGTAAATTTTATTTATAAAGCACTCTTAAAACAACTTACGTTGACCAAAGTGATGTACATCGAATAAGCATACATAACACAACATTATATTAAAAAAGTAAGAACCAAATAAAAATACAGAGTAAGAGACAAAATAAAACAGATACAAATAGACTAAACAATTAAAATTAACACAGCTCCTCACTGTTCAAATGCCAGCTTATAAAGGTATGTTTTTAGGAGTGATTTAAAAACAGGGGCCGAATGTGCTTGTCGAATATTAGGAGGTAGAGTGTTCCATAGCCTCGGAGCATAAACTGCAAATGCACGATCACCTTTTAGCTTCAAACGAGCCCTAGGAACAGTCAACAAGTTCTGAGTGGCTGATCTTAAAGATCGCTGTGCGGTTGCGGGAGAAAGCATACCACTGAGATAAGCTGGGGCTTAACCATTAAGCGCTTTAAAAACAAATAAAAGCACTTTAAACTGAATCCTGTGCTGAACAGGCAGCCAATGTAGTGAGGCAAGGACTGGTGTAATATGGTTTCTTTTCTTGGTATTAGTCAGTAACCTTGCTGCTGCATTCTGGACTACCTGCAAGCGCCGCAACAGAGACTGACTAATCCCAGTGTACAGAGAATCACAGTAGTCAATTCTTGCAGAAATGAATGCATGAATAACTTTTTCCAGGTCAGAATAGCAGAGAAAAGGCTTAATCTTCGCAATATTTCTGAGCTGGAAGAAGCTATTCCTTACCACAGAGTTGATTTGTTTATCAAATCGGAGGTCAGAGTCAAAGATAACACCAAGATTTCTCACAGATGTTTAGACACATGTAGACAAGTGACCAAGGTTATTGGAGACACTATTGATGTGATGAGGACCCCCAAAAACAATAACCTCTGACTTGCTTTCATTCAGCTGAAGAAAATTGTCCGCCATCCACCTCTTTATGTCCTCAAGACAACTGCTAAGAGATGTTAACGAGCCATTGTCATTCGGTCTAATGGGAAGATAAAGCTGTATGTCATCAGCATACAGGTGAAAGCTGACATTGTGCTTCCTAATTATTTGACCCAATGGCAGCATATAGAGAGAAAAAAGGAGGGGCCCTAGTATGGACCCTTGTGGAACACCACAAGAGACATCAGCAGAAGAAGAGAAATAGCTGCTAATATTCACTGAAAAGGTTCTATTCTTAAAATAAGATATGAACCAATTCAGGGCCTCTCCCTGTAACCCCACCCACTTTTCCAGGCGACCAACAAGTATGTCATGGTCAACAGTATCAAAAGCAGAACTAAGGTCCAATAAAATGAGGATGGCACAATTTCCCTCATCAACAGTAAGTAGCAAGTGATTTGTCACCTTCAGAAGAGCAGATTCAGTGCTTTGCATAGACTTAAAGCCAGATTGAAAAATCTCAAAAATACCATCTCTACTCAAAAATGGTAAAAGCTGAGAATATACAACCTTTTCCAGCAATTTAGCCAAGAATGGTAATTTAGAAATCGGCCTATAGTTACTAACCACTGTAGCATCAAGATTATGATTTTTGAGCAGAGGTGTAACTACAGCATGTTTAAAGCATGCTGGAACAGTACCAGTGGCAAGGGAAGTATTAATGATATCCAGGACAAAAGGTCCTAATATATCAAATGTCTCCCTAACTATCTGTGGGGGCATCACATCAAGTGGGGAGGTTGTCGGCTTTGTTTTCAGCACCAAATCTGTTAATTCGGAGATTGAAACAGCCTCAAAGTTTTCAAACACACCTGGGCACGGCGGTGGAAGTGGAGAATCTATACCCAAGTAAATAATGCCAGACCTAATTGTTTCAGTTTTTTCCACAAAAAAGTTTAAAAACTCTTCACATACTCTAGGAGAAGGAACATTTCCAACTTCGGGTGATGATTTAAGTAAATAATTTATTGTACTGAACAGTACTTTAGGTCTGTTGTAATTTTTGGCAATTATGCTTGAAAAGTATGCCTCTCTAGCAGACTTAACAGCTAGCTGATAGTCTTCCAGACAACCTTTAAAAATATCCAAACTTACTTGCAATCTGTCCTTTCTCCATTTCCGTTCCGCTCTTCTACAAGCCTGTCTAATTTCCTGTGTGGATGCATTTAACCAGGGCTGAACTTTTGGTTTTAAGCGTTTAAATTTCATAGGGGCAAGATAATCCAGAACAGTTGAACAGTTATAATTAAAAAAAGTAACTAACTCATCCACATTAGCATGAGTCTGACCATAGTTGGGCAATTTTAACATGTCAGAAAAGGCTCTGGAAAAATCGTTAGATGTAGACGAAGTGATAATCCTTGACCAGTGCCCTAAAACAGGAGCAGGGAAATGCGCAGTTAAAGTTGAGCTAAAGACTACTGGCATATGATCAGAGAAACTAGCCTCCTCAATATCTAGTTTGTCAATATCAAAACCAGATGAAAACACCAAATCAAGTGTGTGACCTTGCATATGGGTGGGCTTATGAATATGTTGAATAAAACCAAAAGAGTCCAGTAGCTGATTAAAATCATTCACCTGATATTTATCAGGGCAGCAGAAATGAATATTAAAATCACCAAGAAGCAGAATGCTGTCAGACATAGGTACAATCATAGCAAGGAATTCAGCAAACTCAGTGATAAAGTCGCTGTTTGGTTTTGGAGGTCTGTATACTACTGCACAGAGTAATGGAAGAACAGAGTGAGATTTAAAAACCAGTGCTTCAAAACTTTTAAAAGTCCCAATATTCAGCATTTGGCATCTCAGACGCTGTTTAAAAACCACCGCAACTCCTCCGCCTCTACCCGTATTCCGAGGTAAACTGAAGAAACCGCAGTCTACTGGGCAAAGTTCCAAGAAGGGGGCGGAGTCGCTAGCCGATTCACCACCTGTAGCCCATGTCTCAGTTAAAAACAACAGGTCCAAACCATGAGAAGTGAAAAAGTCATTTAAAATAAACGTCTTATTATGGACAGAGCGCGCATTTATCAGTACCATATGGACTGACACAGAGTGAGACTGCAGTAACGGTGTGTGTTCCAGTGCTCTGAGATTGACAGTATTAACTCCTCTGTTTCTGACTCGGAGTCTCTGCCGTGGCTGGAGGTGTGTAGCGGGCTGATCAGGAACCACAGGTACCAGCCAGGTGTAACGCGGTTCGAGACTACACGGAGATACTGCTCGGGAGTTCTGGCCATTGGGAGTATACGGTGCATGCCTAGAAAACCCCACTTTACCATCCGAGCAGTTCCTTACTCTCACTGGGACAAGCTTTCTCCGGGAGCCCCTGTGAATATAACGAGGCCGGCGAAGGAGTCCAAGCTGTTTGATGACTAGAATACACGATGGAGTAGTGTAATTGTTGAAGTTCATCAGCTGGTCAGCAGAATAGTTCAACATTGTGCCGATCACAGGAAAACTCTCCCACCGTTCACCACGTAGCTGTAAATTGTAATCCAGACCGTTTCAGGATGTGAAGAAAACGTACCAGCAACCGCGTCTTTTAAAATGATCCAACACACACACCACAGTCTTTTAGTATCCAACAGGCGCTGAGATTATCCGATGAAAAAGAAATAAAGCAACAGGAGCGGTAGCAATAACGAGTGTGTACAAAGATAAAAATGAAAAGAAAAATACGATAAAAATACAATAAAATATGATAAAATACGATAAAATACGATAACGGTAGCGGCAGCCAGATGCGCCAGCGTCCACTTTCACCATGACAACAGATAAAATTTTTTTAGGAATTTTGTATAACATTTAAAATGTTGACTTCATCAAAAAGAATCGACTCCTTCAGCTTCTAACGGCTCTTTGATGAGTACTATCAACTTAGTGAATCGACTCTTTCAAGTCTATTCCTGTCGTTCGACTTAAAGAACCGGATCCGGATTCGATTAAAGAATTGACTCATTCTGTAATGAGACAGCTCATCGGTCAGACCATCAGAGAGATGTAGGTTTAATTCACTAACATCACGACCAGATTAAGAACTAATTCACAGTTTACACACAAACACAATTCAGAATAAGCAACAGAAACAGACACAGACTTACTGTCGCTTTTAAACTACTACATTGACTTGTGTTGAGTTATGAGATTTGCAGTATGATGTTGTTTGGTATTTGTTAGTGATGAAAAGAAGGCTGCTCTATAGAATCCACAATTAATGCCAACTTCAGTGGTTATACAGTTTGAAAAAGTTTTATGGGATGGGCTGTACTAAAATGACACATTACACATCCCTAAATGTTTTAAATGTTCTATCAAAATGTTTTCTTTTCTATTATATCTTAATTAAAAACAACTATTGTGAGATTTATATCCACTTGTCCTGTCTGCATTGCACAGGAGGAGTTAAAAAAGTAACTAAGTAACATTTACACTGAGTACATTTTAAATGAGTTACTTTTTACTTCTTACTTGAGTAGATTTTTAGATTTTACTAGTACTTAAGTAAAAATTAATTAAAGTAATAGTACTTTTACTTGAGTACGATATTTTAGTACTCTTTCCACCTCTGTATTTTAGCAATATGGAGACTTTTTGTTTAAATGTACCAACATACCTGAGTGAAATGTTAATGTTCCCAATACATCTGAATAAAGAGTATCAACAAACTATCAATGCTAAGTGTAATTAGCGGTATATTATCAATATGGAGACTTTTTTTTACAAATGTACCAACAGAACTGAGGAAAATGTTGATATCCTTAATAGAGCTGAACACAGAATTCCATATATAGTCCATATATACAGTGTATCACAAAAGTGAGTACACCCCTCACATTTCTGCAAATATTTCATTATATCTTTTCATGGGACAACACTATAGAAATAAAACTTGGATATAACTTAGAGTAGTCAGTGTACAACTTGTATAGCAGTGTAGATTTACTGTCTTCTGAAAATAACTCAACACACAGCCATTAATGTCTAAATAGCTGGCAACATAAGTGAGTACACCCCACAGTGAACATGTCCAAATTGTGCCCAAAGTGTCAATATTTTGTGTGACCACCATTATTATCCAGCACTGCCTTAACCCTCCTGGGCATGGAATTCACCAGAGCTGCACAGGTTGCTACTGGAATCCTCTTCCACTCCTCCATGATGACATCACGGAGCTGGTGGATGTTAGACACCTTGAACTCCTCCACCTTCCACTTGAGGATGCGCCACAGGTGCTCAATTGGGTTTAGTCCATCACCTTTACCTTCAGCTTCCTCAGCAAGGCAGTTGTCATCTTGGAGGTTGTGTTTGGGGTCGTTATCCTGTTGGAAAACTGCCATGAGGCCCAGTTTTCGAAGGGAGGGGATCATGCTCTGTTTCAGAATGTCACAGTACATGTTGGAATTCATGTTTCCCTCAATGAACTGCAGCTCCCCAGTGCCAGCAACACTCATGCAGCCCAAGACCATGATGCTACCACCACCATGCTTGACTGTAGGCAAGATACAGTTGTCTTGGTACTTCTCACCAGGGCGCCGCCACACATGCTGGACACCATCTGAGCCAAACAAGTTTATCTTGGTCTCGTCAGACCACAGGGCATTCCAGTAATCCATGTTCTTGGACTGCTTGTCTTCAGCAAACTGTTTGCGGGCTTTCTTGTGCGTCAGCTTCCTTCTGGGATGACGACCATGCAGACCGAGTTGATGCAGTGTGCGGCGTATGGTCTGAGCACTGACAGGCTGACCTCCCACGTCTTCAACCTCTGCAGCAATGCTGGCAGCACTCATGTGTCTATTTTTTAAAGCCAACCTCTGGATATGACGCCGAACACGTGGACTCAACTTCTTTGGTCGACCCTGGCGAAGCCTGTTCCGAGTGGAACCTGTCCTGGAAAACCGCTGTATGACCTTAATGAAATATTTGTAGAAATGTGAGGGGTGTACTCACTTTTGTGATACACTGTATATATGGACTTTGTGGCTACTCAGGCCACACCTCTGTTACGTTGATTACAGCACACAGACCGCTCACCAGTTGCTACAAACCAGAACTAAAACAGGTAAAGACCTGGCTAGCGGTAGCCTTCTCTGCTCTTCAGTACACTGACTAGGACATGTTTTTATTTATCTAAAAACAGAACAGAAGCTTTCAGGAATCAATAATGAGACCGAGGATTAAGGTTCAATATGTAGATATTTTATTAGCAAACAAGCAATAACAAGCAAAATACATAAATGAGACATACAGTGTATCACAAAAGTGAGTACACCCCTCACATTTCTGCAAATATTTCATTATATCTTTTCATGGGACAACACTATAGACATGAAACTTGGATATAACTTAGAGTAGTCAGTGTACAGCTTGTATAGCAGTGTAGATTTATTGTCTTCTAAAAATAACTCAACACACAGCCATTAATGTCTAAATAGCTGGCAACATAAGTGAGTACACCCCACAGTGAACATGTCCAAATTGTGCCCAAATGTGTCGTTGTCCCTCCCTGGTGTCATGTGTCAAGGTCCCAGGTGTAAATGGGGAGCAGGGCTGTTAAATTTGGTGTTTTGGGTACAATTCTCTCATACTGGCCACTGGATATTCAACATGGCACCTCATGGCAAGAACTCTCTGAGGATGTGAGAAATAGAATTGTTGCTCTCCACAAAGATGGCCTGGGCTATAAGAAGATTGCTAACACCCTGAAACTGAGCTACAGCATGGTGGCCAAGGTCATACAGCGGTTTTCCAGGACAGGTTCCACTCGGAACAGGCTTCGCCAGGGTCGACCAAAGAAGTTGAGTCCACATGTTCGGCGTCATATCCAGAGGTTGGCTTTAAAAAATAGACACATGAGTGCTGCCAGCATTGCTGCAGAGGTTGAAGACGTGGGAGGTCAGCCTGTCAGTGCTCAGACCATACGCCGCACACTGCATCAACTCGGTCTGCATGGCCGTCAT
This sequence comes from Trichomycterus rosablanca, assembly GCF_030014385.1. NCBI lineage: Eukaryota > Metazoa > Chordata > Actinopteri > Siluriformes > Trichomycteridae > Trichomycterus > Trichomycterus rosablanca. The sequence continues at coordinate 17,429,007 of NC_086001.1, read as the reverse complement.
CCCAGAAGGAAGCTGACGCACAAGAAAGCCCGCAAACGGTTTGCTGAAGACAAGCAGTCCAAGAACATGGATTACTGGAATGCCCTGTGGTCTGACGAGACCAAGATAAACTTGTTTGGCTCAGATGGTGTCCAGCATGTGTGGCGGCGCCCTGGTGAGAAGTACCAAGACAACTGTATCTTGCCTACAGTCAAGCATGGTGGTGGTAGCATCATGGTCTTGGGCTGCATGAGTGTTGCTGGCACTGGGGAGCTGCAGTTCATTGAAGGAAACATGAATTCCAACATGTACTGTGACATTCTGAAACAGAGCATGATCCCCTTCCTTCGAAAACTGGGCCTCATGGCAGTTTTCCAACAGGATAACAACCCCAAACACAACCTCCAAGATGACAACTGCCTTGCTGAGGAAGCTGAAGGTAAAGGTGATGGACTAAACCCAATTGAGCACCTGTGGCGCATCCTCAAGTGGAAGGTGGAGGAGATCAAGGTGTCTAACATCCACCAGCTCCGTGATGTCATCATGGAGGAGTGGAAGAGGATTCCAGTAGCAACCTGTGCAGCTCTGGTGAATTCCATGCCCAGGAGGGTTAAGGCAGTGCTGGATAATAATGGTGGTCACACAAAATATTGACACTTTGGGCACAATTTGGACATGTTCACTGTGGGGTGTACTCACTTATGTTGCCAGCTATTTAGACATTAATGGCTGTGTGTTGAGTTATTTTTAGAAGACAATAAATCTACACTGCTATACAAGTTGTACACTGACTACTCTAAGTTATATCCAAGTTTTATTTCTATAGTGTTGTCCCATGAAAAGATATAATGAAATATTTGCAGAAATGTGAGGGGTGTACTCACTTTTGTGATACACTGTATATGACCATAACAATACTAATTCTAGACTGGATAGATGGCCATTTGCCCAGACTGTAGCAACTGCTCAAGTATATGAAAACATCAGATTGTACAAAACTGATTGTACCAAGTTATATAAGCCAAACAATAAAAATGTGTGAAACACAAGTTATATAAGTAACATCTGTGCCAACATATAAAAATAATAATACCATTTATTTATGGGCACCTTTGAAAACACTCAAGAACACCTTACAATACAAAACAACAGTACATCATTAATTAATTAACACAGTTTAAGGGTAAGCGAGATTAAAGAAATACATCTTAAGGCATGTTTTGAAACAAGGGATTGAATCAATGGTGCGAATGTCAGGAGGGAGAGAGTTCCAGAGGTGTGGGGCAGAGTAGCTAAAAGCTCTAGCTCCCATATGAGGTAGACCAAAAAGGAGAGAGTTACAATAATCAATTCAAGATGTGACCAGGGCATGAACAAGAACATCAGCACTTCTAGGAGAAAGGAATGGACGTGGACGATTTATGTTACGTGAATGGAAATAAGCAGATCATGTGATATTGTTAATATGTACATGAAATTAAAGATTGTGAGTGGGAGGAGAGACGACTGAGTTCTTCATCATCACTGAGAATGTGTTAGATTTAGAGAGAGGAGATTTTCTATCTAAAAGAAGAATTTTAGTTTTATCAGCATTTAATGTGAGAAAATTGTAAGAGAACCATGTTCTTAATTCTATTAGACAATCAGAGAGAGATGGAGGAGGAAGAGTAGCCGTGAGCACAGTGTACAGGTATAGCTCGGTGTCGTCTGCATAACAATAAAATTGAATGTTGTATTTCCTAAAGATACGTCCAATTGGAAGCAGGTAAATTATAAATAGTATAGGCCTCAAGACAGAGCCCTGAGGGACACCACTAGTAACAGGAGTTACTGTGAACATACTGTACACGTCTAGAAATGTATGAAGAAAACCAATCAAGCACAGTATCACTAAGACCAATATATGCTAGCTGATCCAATACCTTTTATTTTCAATTCACTTCCACTATTAACTGATAGCATTCACTTACATCAGGCTCTAACCCTCCTGGTTCTACCCACCATTCACTCCACTATAGATAATCACATTATTTCCCAGTAATAGTTTAACCTAAAGATTTATACTTTTATTATTACTATTTACTTATTAATGTTTACTGTGTAATTAATGACCTATTAATTACACAGTATAATTCATTCATTGCTAACCATTTCTCCCCAACACTCACTCACTCACTATATTATATATTTTTATATTTTAGCTTGTTTGGTACAATCTCATGAGTTACACTTGTGTCTAAGTGCTGATAAATGAGCAAAGCAGCTCCAAAACTTTGAGCATCATTTCTGTAAAATGTGAATGCGCTGGTGTGTTTTGAGATTACTCTGTCCATTAAAACTCTTTCCACACTGTGAGCACTAATACAGTTTCTCTCCACTGTGAATGCGCTGGTGTTTTTTTAGATTACCCTGTTGATTAAAACTCTTCTCACACTGTGAGCACTGATACGGTTTCTCTCCACTGTGAATGCGTTGGTGGATTTGGAGATTACTCTGTGTACTAAAACTCTTTCCACATTGAGAGCACTGATACGGTTTCTCTCCAGTGTGAATGCGCTGGTGCATTTGGAGATTACCCTGTTGATTAAAACTCTTCCCACATTGAGAGCACTGATACGGTTTCTCTCCACTGTGAATGCGCTGGTGTATTTTAAGCTCACTCGTTGTATTAAAACTCTTTCCACAATGTGAGCACTGATACGGTTTCTCTCCAGTATGAATGCGCTGGTGTCTTTTGAGATCACTGTGGTGTTTAAAACAATTTCCACACTGTGAGCACTGATACGGTTTCTCTCCAGTGTGAATGTGCTGGTGTACTTTAAGATTACTTTGTGTATTAAAATTCTTCTCACACTGTGAGCACTGATATGGTTTCTCTCCTCTGTGAATGCGCTGGTGTATTTTGAGATGACTCAGGAACCTGAAGCTCTTCCCACACTGTGAGCAGACGTTTCCTTCTTCCTGTGTGGGACTGAGAGAGGTGTTAATGCTGACAGTACCAGAGGACGTTTGCTGATTACTGGAGCTTCTGGTGGGCGTCAGATCCTCATGTTCAGTCTTAATCTTCACCAGAGTCTCATATTTATCATGGTTGCAGCTCTTGATGTGATTGTGGAGCTGATTTTGGGTTGTAGAGGAACGTGGACACGAGGAGCAGCAGAAAACCTTGTTCAGTTCTGAAGCAGAAAATAATCAAATACATTTATAACATTATAAATAATCATATACATTTATAACATTATAAATAATCAAATACATTTAAAACATAAATAATCAAATATATTTATAACATTATAAATAATCAAATACATTTATAACATTATAAATAATGTAATACATTTATAACATTATAAATAATCAAATACATTTATAACATTATAAATAATGTAATACATTTATAACAGTATAAATAATAAAATACATTTATAACATTATAAATAATAATAAACATTTATAACATTATAAATAATCAAATACATTCATAACATTATAAATAATAAATACTGTTAGTAATTGTTAAACTGAGATCTGATGCTAAAGTCCTGTAACGTGATTCATCCTGCATTCATCATTTCCTGCTCACACTGATCTGCATGAGCACAATACAAGCTTTCACTGTATGATGCTTCATCCCAGATTCCTCTGATTCTATTCAATCCAAATCTTATTTTACTCAAGATAAAAAATATCTTACTGAGTTCATCTTTATCTTCAGGTTCTTCCTTCTTCACAGGCTTCATCTGGAAACCTCCTGGGGTGAGGTGTTCCTCAGAGGTGACGTGTTCCTCAGGGATCGAGGTTCCTCCCCCTATAATTCCATCAATATGTGAAGAAGAAACTCAACAACTGGAGGAAACTGAAGGTTGTGGGTTTAGTTACCACAAATAAGTACTACTTAGATAGCACTTCTCCACAGGACAGTACGGTACAGTACAGGTTCTAATCCCACAATCCACATTTTCTTATTATTTCTACTATACTAACCAAACTGTACTGTACTAACATGGCAAATTGCTCCACATTTACTTACAGAAGTAACTTCCATCTTCTTCCTCCTCCTTCTTTATTAGTTTCTCTTGGAATCCTTCATTTTGTAGATCTATGGGGGTGACATGTCCCTCTTCTGCTGACTGCATTATTAAAAGATCTGACAGACAGACAGACAGATAGACAAATGTACTTTATTCCCTATTAAAGAGAAATCCAGAAAAATTCTTTTAGACTCTTTAACTGTTTATTTTTAATGCTGTGAGGCTGTAAACAGAGTGAAAATGTTGAAACTATTGTGGGACTGAGCAGCATCAGACAGAAAAGACTTCTAATAGAACTTTTTGGGTTGGTTTCACAGACAGGGATTAAGCCTAGTCCTAGACTACACAGCATTTTGAATGGAGATTCTCTATTTAAAGCAACATGTAGTCCTGGACTATAAGCCTTAATCCCTGTCTGGGAAACAACCCTCTGAGTTTGGTGGAAGTGGTTTTGTGGCCCAAAGTGAAATGATTAAGTCTGATGTTCTTTACATCTAGTTTCTCATCCACTCCCAATAACAGTGCTGTACTAATACTTTTAACTTTTACTATAAACCTGTAAAACAACCTGTAAACAAAGCTACAAGAACTCGCTGTTTCTATAAAACATTAAAAACTGTAAACAAAGCTGAAAATGTGACGCGTTTATATCAAAATGTTAGATTTAATAATGAATAAACTCTGAATCCGTTACAATCGACTGATTCATCGGTTCAATGAATCGGTTCATCAGTACTGAATCATGTGTGATGCTAACAGTTAGCGGAGCAGCTAATAGTTTGTTTGTTTAAATAAAACTGGAGTTAAAGCTCAAATCCTCACAGTGATGTTTTATTATGAACTCTAGTTTTATTATTAATTAGAATGTAGTTATATTTAAATATAAGGGTTATAATTAAATACATATTTTACTTACAGATGAGGCTCTACAGTACAAACACAGCAGCTTCTTGTTCTTCTTATGATGTTTAATGGCGGTTGGCAGAACAAGTTAAGACGCCCCAACGCCACCAACTGGACTGGAGTTGAACAGCAGCTTAGCAGTAAAACATCTCCATTAGCCCTGTATCTCTCAGCTACAGTGTAGCTCTCGGTACAGTCACGTGATTACTTTTTATCTGTAACGAAGTAATGTAACGCGTTACAGTCAAATATTTGTAATGACATTACAGTTACTGTGATGAGGGAGCAGTCGTTCCCGAACAAACAGATTTTATTGAACGACTCTTTGAAATGAACTAAAGGAATCGAGTTGCTCCTTTAGTATACCCTAGTCAAAATATCCTGTAGGATTCCAATAGAAAAAATCCTATAGGAATCTTATTGGTTTTCTATCATATTTTGGAACCAATCCTATAGGAATCCTATTGGACATCTTATAGGAATTCTATTAAACATCCTATAGGAATCCTATTGGACATCTTATAGGAATTCTATTAAACATCCTATAGGAATCCTATTAAACATCTTGTAGGAATCCTTTTGGACATCCTATAGATATTCTGTTGGATATTCTATAAGAAATGTTTTGGCCTCTAAATAGGAATCCTAATATTCTAATATGATTTTATCTAGGAATTTGATTTGATTTACAGATAAACATTTGAAAAATGCATATTAAAATTCCTGTATGTCTTATTATACCTTTTGTTTAAGAGTATTCTACATTAAAATGTCCCTGCTTAAATAAATAAACAATTATTAATTGGTAATTAAATTTTTTTTATTATAATTAAGTAACAAACAGACAAACAATGATGCAAGCAAATAAATAAATTGACAGACAAAAAGGCAACAAAGGCTAGACAACAAAATCCTACATCTTTCTCGTCGCCATTTTACATTCATCTGCACACTTTTGGGAAATGGCTTGTTTGATTAGTCTAAGATCTGTGCCAAATTTTTTCCTGATGTAGTCTGTAAAACAAAGAAACAACAAAAAGCAACAAATAATTTTTATATTCATTTTAAACACCTCATTTTTAAAATTGCTAATGTACAGTAGTGTTCAAAAAAATAGCAGTGATTTAAAAAAAGCAAATAAAGCACAAAATCATTATAACAACTTTTATTTCCATAAATGCAAATGCACTGAAAATACTACACTTTCAATTCTAAATCAAAACATTAACAAAATTTTGCCAGTTTGTGTTCATCCTTTACAAAAAGTTAAGAAAAATGAATATTAGGCTGTTCAAAATAATAGCAGTGCAGCATTTTTCTTTAAAAACTCAAAAAATGCATCTATAAACTGAAAAAAATGTTTGAGGTTTCACTTTACTTCAAATTACTGAACTAATATTTAGTGGCATAACAATTGTTTCTGAGATCTGTGTTGAATGGAGTCGACCAACTTCTGGCACCTCTGAACAGGTATTCCAGTCCAGGATGATTAGACTACATTCCACAGTTCTTCTGCATTTTTGGGTTTTGCCTCAAAAAAACGCACTTCAGATATCAGCCCACAAGTTCTCTATGGGATTGAAGTCAGGGGATTGTGCTGGCCACTCTATTACCTCAATCTTGTTTGTCTGTAACCAAGATGTTTTGGGTCATTGTCATGTTGAAACACCCATTTTAAGGACATTTCTTCTTCGACATAAGGCAACATGATCTCCTCAAGTATTCTGATATATTTAAACTGATCCATGATCCCTCGTATGCGATAAATAGGCTAACACCATGGGATGAAAAACATCCCCATATCATCATTTTGTACCACCATGCTTTACTGTCTTCACAGTGAACTTTGGCTTGAATTCAGTGCTTGTGGGTCATCTGACATACTGTCTATGTCCACTAGACCCAAAAGGAACAATTTTGCTTTCACCAGTCCACAAAGTGTTGAGCCATTTCTCTTTGGGTCAGTCAATGTGTTCCTTGGCAAATTTGAACCCATTCAGGACACGTCTTTTTCTTAATGATGGGACTTTGCAAAGAGTTCTTGCTGGTAAATTGGCTTCACTTAATCATCTTCTGTACTCACTGATAACTTCAGATGTTCCTTTGATCCTTCTGGAGGTGATCATTGGCTGAGTATTTGCCATTTTGGCTATTCTTCGATCCTTTTGAACAGTAGTTCCACACTTCCTTCTGCGTCTTTCAGGTTTTGGTTGTCACTTCAAGGCATTTGAAATCATTTTAGCTGAGCAGCCTATCATTTGCTGCACTTCTCTGTATGTTTTTTCCCTCTACAATCAACTTTTTAATCAAAGTATGCTGTTCATCAGAACAATGTCTGGAACAACCCATTTTACCCAGTATTTCAAAAGGAAATGTGCTATGACCAACCTGTGCCACATTTGCCACCCTCCTACATTAAATAAGGGCCAAAATTGACACTCGTTCTTCTGCAGAATGAATGACCTCTCTCAATTGAACTCCTCACTGCTATTATTTTGAACAACCCCCTTTAAATCAATGCTTCGATTACTCAGAATGAGTGGCATGCATGTCCTAATTGTTGGGTTTGTTTTGTTTTCATTACTCTACTACACTTTCAAGTCAATTATTTGCTATGTAGGAATAGCATTTCTACTAAAAACAGTGATTTATCAGGTTAATGGTGTTGGACTGCTATTTTTTTGAACACCACTGTATGTTAGAAGGAATGATGATTGTGGTTTCTACCACCCATCAACATCACGCAATGATACACTCATCCAATTTTTCAGAGCATTTGGGAACAAGTCATTGGTTAACAATTTACAGCTGGTCTGTAGCAATGAAAGTAAATTAATATTTGAAAATTGATGCAAACAATTTACAAACCCTGTATAAAAGCAGGGATGGAACAGACTGTCACTGCACTCTCTACCACAGTATTGTATATTCAGGCTTCATAATGTCTACAGAAAGACATTTTAACAAAGAAACACAGAGCATTTGTAACTCCTAAGGGGCCATGATGTGGTAAATTCAGTTTTTCTACACCATGAAAAGATCAGTTTACATGCATTGAAATCTGAGATTATTTAGCATGTGATGCTCTAAAGACTGTGGTTTAAGCTATATACTGTAATGTTACTGTCAGCATTATATAAAACAAATATTTCCACTATAGTATTTCCAGAAAATAATTTACTCACTTATTATGTCACACACTTTGTCTGGATCCAGCTGAGGTTTGGCCTCTCTTCCCCTAAAGACGTTTGAGCACTTCCCTGTGTAGGTGTGTGTCGCCAACTTTCTTCTCCCAAAAACAGCCAGTAATAGATCTTTTGTTGATTTCTTTGGGTCTGTCCATTTTACATTTGCATACTGCTCAGAAGTGATTGCTGTGTTGGGTCCAATTTTAACCTAACAAAAATGACAATGTTTAGACATTCAACTAATTTAAAATGCCATTTTTATGTTGCCTTTACACATCTTAAGGCAGTGAAAAAGTACAAACCAAAAATGTTGCATACCATATAATCCAGAGAAGTAAATATCAAACACTTTCTGTGCATGATGGGAAATATGTAAAAAAATGTTACCCTAAGAACTAGATATTGGACAGACAGACCATACGTACAATAGTACTTATGTACATGATTCTTATCAGGACTGGTTGAAACAAATCCTATGGCTGGGGTGGGGAAACAAGGGCCAGAGTCCAGCACAGTTTGCTGATTTTTCTGCTCTGACACCATAAATAACGTTTTCATTACCTGCTCAACTGACCCAGGTGTGCTTGGGCAGGAAAATCACCAAACTGACATAATCTGCCCTCTAAGACCATAGTACCCACTTCTGTCCTAAACATACTTTTACATCCCAAAATCAGAAGAAAAGTTGTGACAGTATGGAAAATGCAAATACAATAAAAACGCAGTGTTTTTTACATTTACTTTGACTTTTATTTTATTGCAGACAGTAGGAACCCAAGATATATTTTATGTTTTGTCTAATCAACTTGTTAATGTACCTCCATTCCTGCATTTTACACCTGCAACACATTTCAAAAAAGTTAGAACCGGGCAACAAAAGACTAGTAAAGTTGTGTAATGCTACAAAAAACATATTAGTTTAATTAATAACAGGGCAGTAAGATGATTTTGTATAAAAAGAGCATCCCAGAGCGACTGAGTCATTCAGAATTAAAGATGGGGAGGGGGTCACCACTCTGTAAAAGACTGGACAGGCAAATAGTGCAACAATTCAAGAAAAACATTTCTTAATTAAAATAGTAAAAAACGTGTGTATTTCATCAACTACAGTACATAATAAAAAGAACACTTTATAAAACTTATAAACTTTATAAACCCTTTCTAAATCATTATCTGTAAGCTTGGCACTGTATCCACAAATGCAAGTTAAAACTTTAACATGCAAAAGATGAAAACAGATATTAGCAAGATCCAGAAACACCACCACCTTCTCTTGGCCTGAGATCATTTAAGATGCACGGAGGCAAAGTGGAAAAGTGTCTTAAATGAACTCAAGCCCAGAGAACGTGGTGGTGTTTCTGTATCTTGCTAATATCTGTTTTTATCTTTTGCATGGTAAAGTTTTAACTTGTATTTGTGGATACAGTGACAAGTTCACAGACAATGGTTCACAGGTTTTGGAAAGTGTTCTTGAGTCCATTCAGTGATTTTCACTACAGAATCGTGTCTGTTTTTAATGCAGTGCTGCCTGAGGACCCAAATATCACAGTCAGACAATACTGGTTTTCAGTCTTGTCTTACATATAGATATTTCTCCAGATTCTCTGAATCTTTTAATGATATTATGTACTGTAGATGATGAAACAGACAAGTATTTTATGTTGGGAAATGTTATTCTTCAACTTTTTGTCTTTCACAGAGTGCTGAACCCCTCCCCATTTAATTCTGAAAGACTCAGTCACTCTGGGATGCTCTTTTTAAACCCAATCTTACTGCCCCTTATCAATTAAACTAATATGTTTTTGTAGCATTACACAACTTTACTAGTCTTTTGTTGCCCCGTCCCAACTGTTTTTGAAATGTGTAGCAGGTCTGAAATGCAGGAATTGATGTTTATTATTAAATAAAATAAAGTTGAGCAGATAAAACATAAAATATCTTGGGTTCATACCAAAGTAAATGTAAGAAACACTGCATTTTAATTTTATTTGCATTTTCCATACTGTCCCAACTTTTCTGATTTGTGGTTGTAGTAAAAATTATGGTATCATATTCTTCCTTTCATCAACCACTAAGGTCATGCAACAATGCATTTTATTCTCAGAAAATGTATGTAAAGCATGTAATTTTCATCATGTTCAGAATTACTGTATAAACACAGACATACAATGATTTGTTTGTTTTTACCTGTGTGGGTAAGGTAGTTACAGTCTCATGTGTTTGCATTTTTTTATTATTATCTGGCGGTGGCAACACTTGCTCTGTCTCATGTGGGAGTACTAAGGGGATAAAAACAATGTTACCAGACTGTATAATTTTAACGATTAACAGTTTTTGAGTGATTATGACTTTTGTTAGAAAATTTTTGCAGCAAAATATTATGTATAATTTAAAATATTAAACATAATTAAAATGACGGAATTATGAAAATAATCATGAAAATGTTGAGAATATGGCTTCTGAATGGAAAGTGTCCAAGCGACTGAGAAAAACTGTATCAAAAACATTTTACCTCAAAATAATATATATATATATTTGTTTGTTGCTGTTGCAGGTATTTCCTACCTTTTGATTTACTTTATAATCCATTAGGATGGACTTTGACATTGTTCTGGCCATTTCTTTTTTTTTTTCCTTCCTTACTGTATTTGTTGGGAGGAATTCTTCCTGTACAACAAATAGATAACTACATTACTTTTTCTCTGCCATCCTGAAAGTGAATTGTAAAGCAGAGTTAGGTGGTAATCCATGTCAGTTCTTGCCTCATCCTCAGAGGTTGTAGCTGGCGAGAAGCGGATAGGTGGCCATTTTTGCCTCTGACCACGGCCACAAATTTCAGTATCCTTCGCAGAATTTTTTCCTCTTTTCCAGAGTCTCTAAAATTTTCAGTAGGGCGGATCTACTTCCTTTAGAAACAAAACATACCATTTTAATTGATGTCACTGTTTCTTCTGAATTTAGGGAAATTAAAAAAGTAACTGTCTCTACTGCACTGAAAAAATGGAAACTCGAGGGCTGTTCAAATTACAAATATGCAGTTTGTATATATTACATAATTTATTTATATTTCTCTTCAGAACATGTTTAAATCTTGTAAATATATTTCAATTTTTAGGTATGTAAATTCTGCTAGTTTCAATCATGTTAAGAATAATTAAAGTAGTTATGTTTTATTACCCGGGAAATTTCGCCTTCGGGGGTCAGTCTCGAGGACAGAAAACCGTCACTGTTGAAGCACGCCATATTTTCCCTCGCTTTTGAAAGATTTACTGTGGATGTGGACCGCAAACTACACGGAAAAGGTAATTAAAACTTATTAAGTTTCAGTCAGTGTTAGAGGTAGTTTGTTTACATGCAATATTTGAACAAGTTTAGTTTTTGATATGCCGATAATTTCGAGCGAAACGAAGTTTATGTTAATGCTTAAACGTTAACTTTTTTTTATCAGTATTAATAATGCGGTAATGTGTCTTAGATTTTGAAAATGTATGTGACAGAACTTCTCTTTTAAAATCCGTAATAAATGGTAGTTTTTTTTAAAACGTTACTATTGTAAAACAAGCTAACGCTTGTGAAAATAGACTTTATATATATGAGATAACTTCATTAGTTAAATAATATTATAATTCTTTAGACGGTGTTGGTCAGTTTTCTCATTATAAAAGCCTTTATGGAGTCTCACTGTAAATTCCTATGGTTTATTTTAAACTGTTTAGACGTTTTTTTCATCTAGTGCCATTGTTTGGCCTCTTGAGTGCTGTTCCAAAGGTTGTGCAATTGTGGTGAGTACATTTTTTTTTCATTTTGAACAAAATCTTATTTTAATGTAAATGTAATGATTTAACACTTAAAAGTATATGTTTGAAATTTATATAAACAGACCACAAATGTGTTTCTCTAAATTGAAATGTGGATTAGATGTTAGATTTACTTGATTTCTATGAAGTAGTTAGTTAAAAAAAAATTAAGTTTAAAATTATTTTAAATGAAATAATACAATTTATTTTGTACTTTATAGGTATCCTCCAACTTTGCTCTGAGTGCTGTGTCAAAGGCTCTTTAGTGGTGAGCATTATTATTCAAATGCACTTGTTGCCTTACTGAAGTTGGAATATTTAGTCCATGTGCCAGGTACAGCTATTGATGAATTTTTACAAGAACTTTACTTGATAAACTCTGCATCAGTTCCACTATCAAGAGATGCTGTAAGGGATATCTTTCAGCATCACAACCTACATGTTGATGAATTTGTAGTTACAGAAATCACCACAGCGGTTTGCTCATCTAACCCTGTTCCAAAAGCAATTGAAAAAGGTGGCCCTCTAAGCACTTCGTATCGACGCAAACAGTACTACAAGGAAAAATTCAATGTTGTGGAACCAATTACTTACATACTTGATCATAAAAAAAAACACACTTTTCAGTATGTTCCACTGTTAAAATCTTTGCAGCAAATTTTAAATAGAAAAGACATTCTTGATAGGATTATTCAAAATCATAGAGAACAGCAGGACATCGAACTTGACCCATCTTATGAATTCAGGTCACCTGAAGATGGTTTACATTTTAAGGAAAACAGCTTCCTGAATGCAGATGAGTTGCGAATATCACTGCGTCTCTATATTGATGATTTTGAGACCTGCAACCCCCTAGGCACTTCCCGGAAAAAACACAAGCTTTGTGGTATTTACTGGATTTTAGGTAATTTGCCACCAGGCTCCCACTCGTCGTTGTCGTCTATTTATCTTGCAGTACTTTGTAAGAGTGGTTTTGTAAAAACTTACGGTTATGACAAAGTTTTGGAACCTCTTCTTCAAGATCTAAAAACTCTTGAGGACCATGGTGTGTATGTGCCTTTGTTTGGCAGGTCTCTTAAAGGTACAGTGTTGTGTATTGTGGCTGATAACTTGGGAGCTCACAGTATTGCTGGATTCATAGAAAGTTTTTCTGGTGATTTCTTTTGTCGGTTTTGCACAGGAAGGAGTTGTGATATTAGGAATCATTGTGTTGCATCTGGTGCTTTCAGGCTGAGAACTAAAGAGGACCATGCAGAACATGTAAAAACAGCTTGTGAGATCAATGCACATTGCTTTGGAGTTAAAAGGGAGTGTGTTTTTACCAAAAATCTGTCTCATTTTCATGTTGTCTCCGGTTTCCCTCCTGACATTGCTCATGACTTATTTGAGGGCATTGTGCCTGTTGAGCTGGCGTACTGCTTGGCATCAATGATTTCAAAAAAGTTATTTACATTGGATCACTTGAATAAAGCTATATTGGCTTTTCCCTATAAATGGTCAGACAAAACGAATAAGCCACACATTGTACCACAGAGTGTCTTGGTTCGTAAAACTATTGGCGGCAACGCTCATGAAAATTGGAGCCTACTGAGGCTGCTTCCATTTGTGATTGGGCATCTTGTGCCAGAAAATGAGCCAGCGTGGCTTGTGTTGATGGATTTGAAAGATATTGTTGAGTTAGTTGTTGCTCCCGTGCATACTGATGAATCCATCTCATTCCTTGACAGCAAAATTGTTGACCACAGACAGAGGTACCAAGAGCTGTTCCCTGATGTCCGAATTCTACCGAAGCACCACTATCTTGAGCACTATCCTCAGATGATAAGATGTTTTGGACCAGTAGTTGCAGTTTGGACAATGCGATTTGAAGCCAAGCATGGCTTCTTTAAGAACATTGTGCAACACACCAGTTGCTTTAAGAATATACCTCTTACTTTGGCTTCAAAACATCAAATGATGATTGCTTTTCACATAAACTTGCCATCCTATGGTACATCTAGCCTAAATGTATCTAATGTATCCACAGTTCCAGTTGATGTACTGAAGGAGGAAGTGGCTGAGGCTATTAGGCTAAAATGCCCTAGCATGTCTGAAGTTCATCTTGCCAAGAATGCATCAAGTAGTGGCATAGCCTACAGTAATGGCATGGTAGTTGTCCATGGATCAGCAGGTGGATTACCAGAGTTTGCTGAAATTATTCAGATTTGTGTAATACATGAGAGTCTGTTTTTTATTGTAAAAGTTCTGTGTGGGTGGTACAGTGAACACTACAGAGCCTTTGAACTAAGCTTGTCCCCGTCCAGAGAAATAAAACTTGTGGCACTCAGTGACCTCACTGACACATATCCACTGGCCTGTTACATGGTTGGATCAAGCCGTATGGTGACCTTAAAAAGGCATATCATTATTAAAGGTTGGTTAACCCTCCCCAAAGTTGTCATTAAAAGTGTTCTGTTTTGTACATATATGCAATTTTGTTGACTTGTGTGATCTAATGAACTCCAGGGCTAGGTTGCCAAGAGCTCCCAGTAGGGTCTCCCAAGGTGAACAGGTCTGGAGTGAAGATCCAAACAAACACGATCCATATTTCGCCCTTATGAACCCAAAGGAGAGCACACTGTGTGCCCTGCCCAGGAAAGGGTTACCAGGACCTACCCCTGGAGCTTGGCATGGGGGTAGTGTCCAACAACGAGTTTCTTGTGGCTAGGCAGCCCATTTAACCCTGGCCGAGCTCAACCCGAAAAGGCAACGTGGGAGGATGTTGTGGACCCACTACCCGCAAGATCCAGATTAAGGGTGTGGTGCAGTGTTTGTTGGGCACAGTGTGGGGGAAGGGGCCCCTGGCAGAAACATCTGGGTTTTTTGCTTGCCCTATTGCCACCATGACCCTAAAAGGATAAGTGGAGTAGTTGATGATGTTTTATGATTTGACTACAAAATAAAAGCCTGGGCTAGAATCAGTTTAAAAATGAGAAACCTGACATCCTATTCAATACATGGTTGTTTCAATACAATAAAAATAAATAAATAAAATAAAAAATCTGATTAACCTAAAATAATAAGTAATTATGCTTTAACCTAATCACTATTCTTACTTTCTCTTAACAGACTAAGGCATAGAAGGATGTATTCCCCAGCAGTTCTCAGAGTTATCCTGGGTGACAACAGCAGTCAGAGGATAACTTTCCAAAATGGACTTCCTGAATCTATCAAATAACTTGTTGATGAGGTACAAAGACAGTGTGAAGTTCACTTTAATTTTAGGCTTCAATTTATGGATGCACTATTTGGAAATGAGTTTATGAACCTTACTTCAATTGATGAAGTACAGGATAGAGGGACAATCAGAGTAATTCCCATAACCGACGCTTCAGCTCCCCACTGTGCTAATATCTCTTTTACCTCAGCTACTGCCCATCGCTCGGTTGATGAATCCTCATCTCTGTCTAGTGTTGACACAGATATACTCTCTTCACCAGAGTCAGAGTCATCGTCATCAAGCTCTCGGTCATTTTGGCCTAGAATCTTTCATGTTCCTAAGTTTTGTTACGATGCAGAGTTGAAACTTCATCAGGGCAATGCAGCTTACAAGGAAAATGGTACATTGCTTATTCCAGATCCAAAACTGAAGTCAAACATTCTTGACGGCCTGGTGCAAGAAATAGTTATGTTTAAAGTTTATGTCACTGATAAAGAGTTTAACACTGTTGGAGAGGCCCTCATCTCAAAGCATCCTTGCCTGACTGAGAAAGGCTCCCTCACTGGATTTGCTGGATGGAAAGCTAGCTTGAAGAATAAACTGGCAATCTACCGCACTCACTTGAGAAAGCTTGGGTGTCCAGAGGTGACAATAAACTCTCTTAAGCACAAACCAGAGGGCAAATCAAGTGCTGCTTTTGGCATAAAAAAACCTAGGAGGTCTGAAGTGAACTACTGTCCCTCCTATCCTGCTGGAGAATCTGTTAAGAGCCTTGAGAGTGTGAGAGTTGAGCTTCTTTCAGATGTTAAGAAGAAGAGCAACAGGGAAGTACTGAGAATGAAAATGGAAAAGACATTTGCATACAGGAGACATGAAGTGGTTCGTGATACACCAATGATACAAGACTTTCAGGCAAGATGGCCAGCACTCTTTGACGTAAGCGAGGTATGTAATTTATAACATTCTACACACAGAGATGTTATGAACAAGCTAAAACAAAAGCTGTTTGTATGAAGCCTAACTGTTGAGCTTTGCCACAAAGCTAAACATTTGGCATATTTTTGTAAAATTATCTGCTGGCTGCTTGACGGCCCCCCTTAGTTTTAGACAAATTATCGTCATTATGTAGTCCGCTTATGTGCCCAACAAACATGTGGCCAACAAACACTGCACCACACCCTTACTTTGGATTTTTTGGGTAGTGGGTCCACAAGATCCTTCCATGTTGCCTTTTTGGGCTGAGCTTGACCAGGTTATGTGGGCTGCCTATAGCCACCAGGAACTCCCCGTCGTACACTACCCCCAGGCCAAGCTCCAGAGGTCATAATACTAATTATTTGTGAACTTTGGAACTGCTGTACAAATTAAACTTAAGCTTCCTCTTGCTTATAGTAAATAAACGGGTGACAAACGTTTTCATTGTATTTCTTTCCAAATTCCTGCTTCACAGCACGTTTATGTCTAATCATTCTTGTTTTCAGATAAATGCTGAATTTAAGCGGATTACCACCATGCCCCTTCAGTCCAGATTTCTCTCTCAGTTAGATGTGCACTCTGAGAAACTGATGGTTCTGTTTAAAAAGAGAGGAGGACAAATAGGCAAACACCTAGAGAGCATCATAGCACCCATGGCTCAAGTAAGTATACTTCCTTGAAAAAAGTACTGCTTTGTTGATGTAGCATTTGATTAAAAGGAAAAAGACTTTAAGCAAACAACTTGCTCTGCTTATTCCCTTTGAATAGAATGATGATGTTGATTTAGGACGAGAATGTATCATCAAGGCAATTTGTGTGTACCTCAACGAGGATCCAGAAAACCTCTTGAGAGAGTATGTGGTGAGTACTATTTACAATGTCTATTTATTGAAATTCTATATCAGCCAAGTCAGATATCAATATTGTAATGATGGGGCTGTGACAGTATGGATTTTTACTATGGTGAAAAAGCAACATATGCCTGCTCTTTGGCAATTTATTGCCAGTGACTTGTTAGCATGTAAATGAATATGGGTAATAAAATACAGTACATAGAATAATAATTCTGATGAGAATATTGCAGTTGAAATCCATTTTGGGGCCCAGTGCGATCATTCACAAAAATGTGTAGGCTAACTTCAGAACCTGTCCTTTCATTCTGCAGTACAATATTTCCTCTACACATTAGCAATGTGTTTGTGTAATCTTATTTTGTGACTGTGTTCTTCAGGCAGCAGATGAAGCCCTCATCCAGGGATCCATTGAGGAGACCACACTGGGAATATATGTTTTAAAAAAAAGAGATGCCAGTGATAAACCAGACGACATTGGGATTGTCCTTGAGGGTCAAGTGGTCTTGCAGGAGTTGGATAACGTTGCATTAGCTTCTGCAATGTTGTTTGGCCTAATGTATTCTCTAAACCTAAACTACCCTCCTGAACTCAAGTACACCTTCGAAGTGCTTCAGAAGGTTGTCATGGAGCTGGAAGGCAACACACTCTCTAAGAAAGTCCAAGTCCTTAAAAACAGACTTTATCAGTAAACTGACGTTTTGGAATGAATCACTGAATAGAGGGTATCTTGGCCTCAGCCTCTGTTATGACCCCTCTCATTGATTTTTGTGAACATATGTGAACCTTGCATTCAAATGCTTTGTTATATATGCATATATTATTTATAAGTGGTACAGTACCCCCTTTCCTGTTGGATTTGGGGTGATTTGTTCATGCATTATTTACTGTTGAAGACTGTAATGGTGGGAAGCAAGTCATTATAATCGTTTGAGCGCTTGCACATTTATGGGGCCTTTGTTATTAACAGATTTACAACACTACATTGTTAGGTAAACACAAATATTATAAGGAAAGTCTTACTGTTTTGTTTGAGGTTCGACCAATACCTACTGCTTTTATCAAAGATATTAGCTGTCCAGAGTTGAAAACTACAGTGTTGTAAAAAAAAGTATTTGCTCCTTCCCAATTTCTTATATTGTTGTTCATTTGTTACATTTTAATGTCTATGAGTTGTAAACTAATTTTAATATAAGATAGTCAACATGAGTAAACACATTACTATTTCACATGTTCAATAAACTAAACTATTATTTAAAAGCTGCAGTCATGCCTAGTAACACCGAACACATTTGTCAATTGGATTATCGGTTATCGGTGTTATCTGTATTGAATACATCTTCATGAAACTAAATGATCATTTAAAAGCTGCGTTTGTGTTTGCTTGTGTTGTTTATTTTGTGTTAATGTTATTTGAAAGCTGTAAAACATTGGAATGTGACATTGGCAACAGTAGAAGATTTGGGAAGGTGCAAATAGATTTTTACAGCCTTGTACGTAAGAATTATTTGCGTCATGTGGATCACTCTTTGTTCTCTAATGTTTTTGCATAATTAATGGTTAGCATGTCAACAAATTCATTCAGTGTAGTTTGGTGTGAAATGCTCTGTTTTAGAGAAATTTGCAGTTTTTATATGTAATATTCATGCTAAATAGTGAATAGTTATATTTGTGTTGCAGACATTGTGAACCCATGTTCCAATCACCACTGAAAAGAAAATTTGATTTAACCACTGCATACTACTACTGAATGATATTGCTTTGGGTTCCAGTAGTAATGGATGTTTACTATGCATTTTCTTTATAAAACACATTATATAACTGATCAACCATAACATTAAAACCACTGTCCATTTAATCAGCTCCACTTACCATATAGAAGCACTTTGTAGTTCTACAATTACTGACTGTAGTCTATTTGTTTCTCTGAATGCTTTTTTAACCTGCTTTCACTCTGTTCTTCAATGATCAGGACTCTCCCAGGACCATGACAAAGTAGGTATTATTTGGGTGGTGGATCATTCTCAGCACTGCAGTGACACTGACATGGTGTTGGTGTGTGTTGTGCTGGTATGAGTGGATCAGACACAGCAGCGCTGATGGAGTTTTTAAATACCGTGTTCACAGCGTGGGCAGCGTCCTGTGACTACTGATGGAGCTCTAGAAGATCAAACAGCAGCAATAGATGAGCGATCGTCTCTGACTTTACATCTACAAGGTGGACCGACTAGGTAGGCGTGTCTAATAGAGTGGACAGTGAGTGGACACGGTATTTAAAAACTCCAGCAGCACTGCTGTGTCTGATCCACTCATACCAGCACAACACACACTAACACACCACCACCATGTCAGTGTCACTGCAGTGCTGAGTGATCCACCACCCAAATAATAACTGCTCTGTGGTGGCCCTGATAAAATGGACAGTGTGTGTGTAGAAACAAGGAGGTGGTTTTAATTTTATGGCTGATTGGTGTATTTTATTTTATTTTTCAAATGTATGTTTTGTGTATATGCACACAGATTTTTGTTTGGGTTTTTTTTTTTTTTTTGAGTGACTTATTTATTTTCCTGGTAAAGTTGTTTGAGGAAGAAAAGGCCAAATCCTCACAATAGTGCAGTTCAGAGTAAATTTATAAAAATGATTGGTATTGTTACTAAATACAGATATTTTGTGTTTTTAAAGAAATGTGTGTGTGTTTATTGCCATGTTGGCTTTCTGAAAAAATAATGTTGTAGGTAAAAGATTAGGCAAAATTAGTTAGGTACAAAATACACTACTTAACATGAATCAGGTTACAAAATAATTTGAAAATGTAAAATTGATGCCAAAGGTTTATAACTAAATAGTATCAGGTTGACCTGGGGATAGGTTGGTTTAACACACTGTGTACTTAGCATAATGAAGTCATGTTGGTTTAATAGATGATATTTCAAAATAATTTACTTTAATGAAAAGCTTTAAATTTGTATAAAAATTTAAAAAGTCATGTTAGTTTAACAAATAATAATTGATTATACTTTACGTTAATGAAAAGCTTTAAATTTGTATAAAAAAGTCATGTTAGTTTAACAAATAATAATTGTTTATACTTTACGTTAATGAAAAGCTTTAAATTTGTATAAAAAAGTCATGTTAGTTTAACAAATAATAATTGATTATACTTTACATTAATGAAAAGATTTACATTTACAGTGTATCACAAAAGTGAGTACACCCCTCACATTTCTGCAGATATTTAAGTATATCTTTTCATGGGACAACACTGACAAAATGACACTTTCACACAATGAAAAGTAGTCTGTGTGCAGCTTATATAACAGTGTAAATTTATTCTTCCCTCAAAATAACTCAATATACAGCCATTAATGTCTAAACCACCGGCAACAAAAGTGAGTACACCCCTAAGAGACTACACCCCTAAATGTCCAAATTGAGCACTGCTTGTCATTTTCCCTCCAAAATGTCATGTGATTTGTTAGTGTTACTAGGTCTCAGGTGTGCATAGGGAGCAGGTGTGTTCAATTTAGTAGTACAGCTCTCACACTCTCTCATACTGGTCACTGAAAGTTCCAACATGGCACCTCATGGCAAAGAACTCTCTGAGGATCTTAAAAGACGAATTGTTGCGCTACATGAAGATGGCCAAGGCTACAAGAAGATTGCCAACACCCTGAAACTGAGCTGCAGCACAGTGGCCAAGATCATCCAGCGTTTTAAAAGAGCAGGGTCCACTCAGAACAGACCTCGCGTTGGTCGTCCAAAGAAGCTGAGTGCACGTGCTCAGCGTCACATCCAACTGCTGTCTTTGAAAGATAGGCGCAGGAGTGCGGTCAGCATTGCTGCAGAGATTGAAAAGGTGGGGGGTCAGCCTGTCAGTGCTCAGACCATACGCCGCACACTACATCAAATTGGTCTGCATGGCTGTCACCCCAGAAGGAAGCCTTTTCTGAAGTGTCTACACAAGAAAGCCCGCAAACAGTTTGCTGAAGACATGTCAACAAAGGACATGGATTACCGGAACCATGTCCTATGGTCTGATGAGACCAAGATTAATTTGTTTGGTTCAGATGGTCTCAAGCATGTGTGGCGGCAATCAGGTGAGGAGTACAAAGAAAAGTGTGTCATGCCTACAGTCAAGCATGGTGGTGGGAATGCCATGGTCTGGGGCTGCATGAGTGCAGCAGGTGTTGGGGAGTTACATTTCATTAAGGGACACATGAACTCCAATATGTACTGTGAAATACTGAAGCAGAGCATGATCCCCTCCCTCCGGAAACTGGGTCGCAGGGCAGTGTTCCAGCATGATAATGACCCCAAACACACCTCTAAGACGACCACTGCTTTATTGAAGAGGCTGAGGGTAAAGGTGATGGACTGGCCAAGCATGTCTCCAGACCTAAACCCAATAGAACATCTTTGGGGCATCCTCAAGCGGAAGGTGGAGGAGCGCAAAGTCTCGAATATCCGCCAGCTCCGTGATGTCGTCATGGAGGAGTGGAAAAGCATTCCAGTGGCAACCTGTGAAGCTCTGGTAAACTCCATGCCCAGGAGAGTTAAGGCAGTTCTGGAAAATAATGGTGGCCACACAAAATATTGACACTTCAGGAACTTTCACTAAGGGGTGTACTCACTTTTGTTGCCGGTGGTTTAGACATTAATGGCTGTATATTGAGTTATTTTGAGGGAAGAATAAATTTACACTGTTATATAAGCTGCACACAGACTACTTTTCATTGTGTGAAAGTGTCATTTTGTCAGTGTTGTCCCATGAAAAGATATACTTAAATATCTGCAGAAATGTGAGGGGTGTACTCACTTTTGTGATACACTGTATATGAAAAAGTCATGTTGATTTAACAAATAATACTTTAGTGTGTAGAACATGAATGCTTAATTTTAGGTAAACATAACTTTATTATGTGCAACCGATGTACATATTTTTTTCATGTAAATCCAACATAGTTTTTTTTTCAGTGTGTCCAGGAATGGCGTTCTACTAGATTTTTGAGCACTGCTGTGAGGATTTGATTGCATTCAGCAACAAGAGCGTTTGTGAGATCAAGATGTTGGATGATCACCATCCCACCTCATCCTCAACTCCCAAACACATCCCTATAGTATTTGCTAGAGCTCAATCATTCCAGAGAACACAGTTTCAAGGGGACATTTTACCTCTCTACCCCACACCAGATTTTATGCATAGTGTAAATAGGTTCATGGTTTCTCTGTTCCAGGGAGTCCTATACTATTGGTAATACTTCTCTACAGGGACTAGCTGTATGTGTTTATGTGTACATCTGTGTCCATAATGGGTCCAAATTAAAGTAGCTGAATCCAGAAGGAGTGTATACAAACTTATGCAATTGTGTATATATAATTCTACACCACTTCCCAAATTATTATGCAAATTGAATTTAAGTGTCATAAAGATTGAATTTTTCAATTAAACTCATAGATGGTATTGTGTCTCGGGGCTCTTTGGATCACTAAAATCAATTTCAGCCAGGTGAGCCCAATTAAAGGAAAACTGCTTAAGAAAGATGTTCCACATTATTAAAGAGGCCTCAGCTTTCAAGCAATATAGGAAAGAAAAAGGATCTCTCTGCTGCCAAAAAGCATCAAATAGTGCAATGCCTTGGACAAGGTATGAAAACATTTGATATTTCACGAAAACTTAAGCCTGATCATCATACTCTGAAGAGATTTGTGGCTAATGCAGAGCATAGACAGGTTCCTGCAGATAAAGGCAGAATGAGGAAGGTTTCTGCCAGACAAATTCATCAGATTAAGAGAGCAGCTACTAAAATGCCATTACAAACCAGCAAACACACTGTAAGCCCGGATAAGTTCAATCTACTTAAAAAATTTTAGGAAACCGGTTGCCTTAAAAAAGTTAAGTAATGTATAATGAAAACTTGAGTTAGCATAACTTAAAACATTAAGTTATTACACCTAAAAGGCAAGTTGACTAAACTTTCTTTTTTTTGTTATACCAACTGCTTTTCCCAATAATTCTACTTATTGTCTTGAGCTCAATGGAAAAAACTATTGATTTCTTCTTAGTTTTCATGTTAATTACATTTTAAATATGAATTACAAATGTTTATAGAGAAACAGACACAATTATAAAATTATTTTTCTTTATTTCACTTCAGAAGTATTTACTTAAAATACAACATGTCAAGAAAACATCTTTAAAACTGTACAAACTGTATATAAAGTTCTGATGAAACACAAACAGCTCCTCACAGTAACCATGAACCTGTAAAACAACAAAAAGAAACAAGAAACAGAAGTATTAAAATCAACATTAATAGCATTAATTTAAGGATTAAAATAAAGCAAGCCAGCACACTCTTTGCTTCGTATGATTTTCTATTAATCTGATAGAAAAGTAATTTTTTTTGTTTAGTAAACTTAAATCTTTTAGCACATTTAAATGTGTACTCAAATTAGTACAATGTACTCTGCATTTTATAGTAGAGCAAAAAAACTTAAATAATTTATGTATGTTGTACTAAAAATGTTTGATTAAATATAAAGTCCGGGCTTACAGTGCAGGTATTTAAAGCTGTTGGTGAATCAGGAGTCCCACGAACCTCAAGGTGTAGGATCCTCCAGAGGCTTGCAGTTGTGCATAAACCTACTATTCGGCCACCCCTAACCAGTGCTCACAAGCAGAAACGGTTGCAGTGGGCCCAAACATACATGGAGACTAATTTTCAAACATCATTATGAGTGCCGTGCAACCCTGGATGGTCCAGATGGATGGAATAGTGGATGGTCACCATGTCCCAACAAGGCTGCGATGTCTGCAAGGGGGTGAAGGAGTCATGTTTTGGGCCTTTAGGGTCCCTGAAGGTGTGAAAATTACCTTGTCAAAGTATATAGAGTTTCTGACTGACCACTTTGTACCATGGTACAAAAAGAAGAACCGTGCCTTCTGCAGCAAAATCATCTTCATGCATGACAAATCTCGTGCTGCAAAGAATACCTCTGTGTCATTGGCTGCTATGGGCATAAAATGAAAGAAACTCGTGGTGTGGCCACCATCCTCCCTGACCTTAACCCTATTGAGAACCTTTGGAGTATACTCAAGCAAAAGATCTATTATGGTGGGAGGCAGTTCACATCAAAACAGCAGCTCTGGGAGGCTATTCTGACATCCTGCAAAGAAATTCAAGCAGAAACTCTCCAAAAACTCACAAGTTCAATGGATGCAAGAATTGTGAAGGTGATATGAAAGGGGTCCTATGTTAACATGTAACTTGGCCTGTTAAGATGTTTTTGATTGAAATATCTTTTGATTTCAGTGAATGTGACCTCTTAATGCTGCTCTTAATTCAACAAATGACTATTTTCAGTTCTTTACAACCTATAAAAAGTTGGAAACTCTGTTGTGCATAATAATTTGGAACAGTGCATTTTGAGTTTTTTTATTTTTGAAAAAAAAATACTGTTATCATTGGGAGGTTTGTTCAATAAAATTCGATTTATACTCTAACGGTTGATGACTTGAAAATTATACTGACTGTCATCTGCATCGATCATTTAGGAAAATCAGAGAAAAATATCAATTGCATAATAATTTGGAACTTGGTGTATAGTGTGCCTACTTCAGTTCTTACTTTGGGTGAGTGTACGGATGTACTGATGAAATTCACTAACCTTTTTGTAGAATTTTTGCTGGGCTTGTTTCATCGCCATAAAATACATCACATATTGAACCCACTGAACAAATTCCATTTGCTATTTTTTTTATAGGCAAAACATCCCACGTAGGTGGATCTTCTATCCACTGTATTAGCATATAGGCCATACTCTGGAATGAGAGAGAGGGACACACAAACACACACATGCTTGTGAGCACTCAGTGAGACTTATGAAATAAAAGTAGAATAGTAAAAATATTTTTATACAGGTGTTTACTAATTAACAATAACTTTTTCTTAAATGTATGTGTATAAACTATAAATTGATATTAATGAAGTGGCCAGTCAGTGTGTGTGTATGTATATATATATATATATATATATATATATATATATGAAATATATATATATATATATATATATATATATATATACAGTATATATATACTGTACATACATACACGTTTAAACGTCTTCTTTGATGACAATTAAAAACAAATGCACAGTCGTTTCTAATGTTGCAGAAAAAAAAAAGGAAAAACGCGTAGACTCTAATTTCAATCTCTTAGACCCGAAGCGTATAAATTACCGCCGCGGTGCTGCGCGCGCAGCCTGTGTGTTGATTATAGGAGCGTATAAAGTGCAGCGCGCCGCTTCTGGTGCTAAATGGGGGTATAAACTGCACCCTGTTCCGCAGCTCCACTCCCCCCTCAGTTCTCATCCATCACTGCTCATACAGTATGAACGACATGCACAGCGTGTTTAGATATGGATGTAGTTCAGATTTTGTTTTTCAGAATGTTTTCCTCTAAAAAAATCCCGTCAGAGTCTCGCGCCTGCAAACAGTGTCATGGTTGTCATGATAACTTTAAATAACGGTACTCCAGCACAGCAAGTTAGCTGTCTGGCTATAACGTTATTAATATCTAATTAATATCACTTTAAAAAAAATCAAGAAAACAATCGGACATGTCTTACTAATTTTTTAATCAAAATATATGATGTAAATGCAATGTTAAACGCAATGAACCCTAATGCCGGCGTCCGCGTAAGTTAACAACCGTTAAAAAACACTACGAACTTAAACTATAAAAGCTTACTTAATCGATTTATTTATATGTACTTAATACAATTTAATATTTCTATATATATATATATATATATACAGTGTATCACAAAAGTGAGTACACCCCTCACATTTCTGCAGATATTTAAGTATATCTTTTCATGGGACAACACTGACAAAATGACACTTTGACACAATGAAAAGCAGTCTGTGTGCAGCTTATATAACAGTGTAAATTTATTCTTCCCTCAAAATAACTCAATTTACAGCCATTAATGTCTAAACCACCGGCAACAAAAGTGAGTACACCCCTAAGAGACTACACCCCTAAATGTCCAAATTGAGCACTGCTTGTCATTTTCCCTCAAAAATGTCATGTGACTTGTTAGTGTTACTAGGTCTCAGGTGTGCATAGGGAGCAGGTGTGTTCAATTTAGTAGTACAGCTCTCACACTCTCTTATACTGGTCACTGAAAGTTCCAACATGGCACCTCATGGCAAAGAACTCTCTGAGGATCTTAAAAGACGAATTGTTGCGCTACATGAAGATGGCCAAGGCTACAAGAAGATTGCCAACACCCTGAAACTGAGCTGCAGCACAGTGGCCAAGATCATCCAGCGTTTTAAAAGAGCAGGGTCCACTCAGAAACGACCTCGCGTTGGTCGTCCAAAGAAGCTGAGTGCACGTGCTCAGCGTCACATCCAACTGCTGTCTTTGAAAGATAGGCGCAGGAGCGCTGTCAGCATTGCTGCAGAGATTGAAAAGGTGGGGGGTCAGCCTGTCAGTGCTCAGACCATACGCCGCACACTACATCAAATTGGTCTGCATGGCTGTCACCCCAGAAGGAAGCCTCTTCTGAAGTCTCTACACAAGAAAGCCCGCAAACAGTTTGCTGAAGACATGTCAACAAAGGACATGGATTACTGGAACCATGTCCTATGGTCTGATGAGACCAAGATTAATTTGTTTGGTTCAGATGGTCTCAAGCATGTGTGGCGGCAATCAGGTGAGGAGTACAAAGATAAGTGTGTCATGCCTACAGTCAAGCATGGTGGTGGGAATGCCATGGTCTGGGGCTGCATGAGTGCAGCAGGTGTTGGGGAGTTACATTTCATTGAGGGACACATGAACTCCAATATGTACTGTGAAATACTGAAGCAGAGCATGATCCCCTCCCTCCGGAAACTGGGTCGCAGGGCAGTGTTCCAGCATGATAATGACCCCAAACACACTTCTAAGACGACCACTGCTTTATTGAAGAGGCTGAGGGTAAAGGTGATGGACTGGCCAAGCATGTCTCCAGACCTAAACCCAATAGAACATCTTTGGGGCATCCTCAAGCGAAAGGTGGAGGAGTGCAAAGTCTCGAATATCCGCCAGCTCCGTGATGTCATCATGGAGGAGTGGAAAAGCATTCCAGTGGCAACCTGTGAAGCTCTGGTAAACTCCATGCCCAGGAGAGTTAAGGCAGTTCTGGGAAATAATGGTGGCCACACAAAATATTGACACTTCAGGAACTTTCACTAAGGGGTGTACTCACTTTTGTTGCCGGTGGTTTAGACATTAATGGCTGTATATTGAGTTATTTTGAGGGAAGAATAAATTTACACTGTTATATAAGCTGCACACAGACTACTTTTCATTGTGTCAAAGTGTCATTTTGTCAGTGTTGTCCCATGAAAAGATATACTTAAATATCTGCAGAAATGTGAGGGGTGTACTCACTTTTGTGATACACTGTATATATAGTCACACACTGTATATACTGTATGTTTTAATTCACTTATTATACCATACTTGACCCACAGATCCCTTGTCAGCTGTTCCAGGACCCCTAATTGTACTAATACAATCTGTACAAATTAATGGAATAATGGACACAGATACAATTAATACATGTAGAAAAGGCCTGTATAAAAGGTATTTTTAAAGTCCTTATGGCACCTCTATGTATTTTCCATCCTTGCATCTGGTTCGAAACCAGAAAAGGTTTACACATTTCCTATTGTAGTTTTAAGTTCGTTGTTCTTTTGTTAGATTTTTGGATGCTGATTTGATGGAACCACTCCCAAAGACCACAAAATGTAGAAAGGGAAACCACCATTGTGATTTTCCCCAGACTAATAATGGAAACATCACTGAAGATTCATCCCCCTGCACTGGTCAAGAATACTGTTCTGTTCTGGAAATGGACATTGACCTCTCTAGTTCACTACAGTGTGAACACGAGAAGGACACCGTATCATTTAGTGACACAATTTCTGAAGTTTTGCCAGATTCTGGTAACACAGAAGGTGTTCATGAATTTCCAAACTCTGAGTTCATGGGGGCTCCACTTTACCCAGGGTCAGACATAACACTTGCACAATGTGTAGTGCTCATTCTAGCTTATTCTCTTAGACACAACTTAAGCGCTAGAGCTGTAGAAGATAATTTAAAACTACTAAGCCTCCTCCTACCAGCAAATAACATTTTGCCACATTCTCTCCATATCTCTCAAAACACTGTTTAAAAACCCAGCAGATTCTATTACCATACATTATTTTTGTGAAGGCTGTGGAATGTGTCTACCCAAGCAAAATACACATTGTATGGCCTGTGGTGATAAAAGTGACCCTGATAAAAATCTTAGGGAAGGTAACTTTTTTATTAGTGTATCTCTTGACAGTCAGATCAGAGACATCCTACAAAGGGAGGACTGCCCCATTGTAGAGCATACAGACGTACATCACAGTGAAATGCTTAAAGGAATCACAAACTTTAGTTGTGGTGATGTGTCCTTGCTTTGGAATTGTGATGGTATTTCTGTTTTCAATTCTTCATCATACTCTCTGTGGCCAATTCGCTGTGTAATAAATGAACTTCCAGCTGAAGTGCGTTATAAAAATGTACTGCTGGCAGGTGTCTGGTTTGGACGTGGAAAGCCAGAAATGTCCACATTTTTGAAACAGTTTGTCAAAGACATTAAAGAGATTAACACACATGGTGTCAAATGGGTGCATCCAAAAACAGGCATTACAAGAGTTTCAAGAGTGTTCCCTGTAGCTTGTACATGTGATGCAGTGGCCAGGTGCATGCTTCAGGGTGTTCACCAGTTTAATGGTGCATATGGTTGTGGTTTCTGTCTCAGTGAAGGAATGGTTGTGGCAAAGGGAAGAGGCTACACAAGGGTGTATCCTGCTGTACAGGCTGAAATGAGAAGCCATGAACATGTTGTGGAATGTGGACAGAAGGCCATTGAAGAGGGTGTTGATCATATCCTAGGCGTTAAGTCACTGTCACCATTGATTATTCTGAGCAGCTCAACTGGTTTTGATATAGTGAAGAGTTTCCCTGTAGATTATATGCACTGTGTACTGCTTGGAGTGACAAAACAGTATTTAGATCTCTGGTTCAACAGCAAATATCATGACTGCCCATGGTATATTGGAACCTCAAAAGACGCTGTTGATCAAAGGTTGCTCTCCATCTCACCACCCTCTGATGTACCCAGAGTTCCACGTACTGTGCATGTGGCACACAAGTGGAAGGCTGCAGAATGCCGGAGCTGGTTACTTTTTTATAGCTTACCAGTGCTGCAAATGATCCTGCCAGCCAAATACTTGAAACACTGGTTACTTTTGGTCAGTGCAGTCTTCTGTCTTCTCAAGGAGAAAATTTCAGAGTGTGACTTTGCAGACGCCTCTAGAAAACTGAACAAATTTGTCTGTCAGATGCCAGAAACATATGGCTTGTGTCACATGTCTTTCAATGTACACCTACTGACTCACTTGCCATTCTCTGTGAAAATGCATGGACCATTATGGTCAACATCTACATTTCCATTCGAAAGCCATAATCAAAAACTTTTGCAGTTATGCCATGGGACACAATCTATACCAAGGCAAATAGCTCTGCGTTTTACCATCTTTCAGTCTTTACCTAAGTTACTCAGGAAATCTCACACTGTTGGTAGTGTCTCACACAGAGTTGACAAAATTGTTAATGATTGGATAGCTGGCTATCCTCTGACATCAAAAGCAAAGAAAATTTATGACATTGTTTTTCTGGGTTGTCCCTGTCTGAAGTCACTGGAAGAAACAGAATGCTCATTGCTACTTCCATTTTGTAGCATTCAGAAGACCAATATGACTGCTGAATTTTATGACCGGGCTGGAAAGGTGTTTACAACAGAGGCATATGGACAAGGGCATAAACACAATAGTTATACTACTGAGCTTAAAAATGGTAGCATTGGGGTAATAAAGTCAATAATAAATATCCCAAAAGAAAATAATAACAATCCAGTGTTTTTGGTACAGCTTTTCCTAACGGAAACAGCACGGTTTGGCTCAGAGGCAGTGGCACATTTAAAAATTGTTAGACTTACAACAACAAGAATAGCTGTGAAACCAAGTGATGTGGTCCGCAAGGTAGTTTTCATTGGGAAAATTCACAAAAATATGTATGTGTCATTACAGCCAAACAGTATAGAAATAGACTAAGTCTATATTTGTGAGAGTAGATTAAACACAGCATATGCAATGCATGGAAATTAAAGATATACACTTGACGTGTTCAAAGTTGGTGAGATCAAATATAGAGACATTTATGAATGTATAAATGAGTCACTAAATAACTTTGTTTAGATGTATTCTTATTTTTGAACAATTTATTTGTTAATTCTTATAGCTTCTATTTTTGTTTTTCATAACTTAACTGCTTAAATGGGCCAGACAACTATATATATATATATATATATATATATATATATATATATACTGTATATATATATATATAGTATAAATGTGTGTGTGTGTGTGTGTGTGTGTGTGTGTGTGTATTTACAGTGTATCACAAAAGTGAGTACACCCCTCACATTTCTGCAAATATTTCATTATATCTTTTCATGGGACAACACTATAGACATGAAACTTGGATATAACTTAGAGTAGTCAGTGTACAGCTTGTATAGCAGTGTAGATTTACTGTCTTCTGAAAATAACTCAACACACAGCCATTAATGTCTAAATAGCTGGCAACATAAGTGAGTACACCCCACAGTGAACATGTCCAAATTGTGCCCAAATGTGTTGTTGTCCCTCCCTGGTGTCATGTGTCAAGGTCCCAGGTGTAAATAGGAAGCAGGGCTGTTAAATTTGGTGTTTTGGGTACAATTCTCTCATACTGGCCACTGGATATTCAACATGGCACCTCATGGCAAAGAACTCTCTGAGGATGTGAGAAATAGAATTGTTGCTCTCCACAAAGATGGCCTGGGCTATAAGAAGATTGCTAACACCCTGAAACTGAGCTACAGCATGGTGGCCAAGGTCATACAGCGGTTTTCCAGGACCGGTTCCACTTGGAACAGGCTTCGCCAGGGTCGACCAAAGAAGTTGAGTCCACGTGTTCGGCGTCATATCCAGAGGTTGGCTTTAAAAAATAGACACATGAGTGCTGCCAGCATTGCTGCAGAGGTTGAAGACGTGGGAGGTCAGCCTGTCAGTGCTCAGACCATACGCCGCACACTGCATCAACTCGGTCTGCATGGTCGTCATCCCAGAAGGAAGCTGACGCACAAGAAAGCCCGCAAACAGTTTGCTGAAGACAAGCAGTCCAAGAACATGGATTACTGGAATGCCCTGTGGTCTGACGAGACCAAGATATACTTGTTTGGCTCAGATGGTGTCCAGCATGTGTGGCGGCGCCCTGGTGAGAAGTACCAAGACAACTGTATCTTGCCTACAGTCAAGCATGGTGGTGGTAGCATCATGGTCTTGGGCTGCATGAGTGTTGCTGGCACTGGGGAGCTGCAGTTCATTGAGGGAAACATGAATTCCAACATGTACTGTGACATTCTGAAACAGAGCATGATCCCCTCCCTTCGAAAACTGGGCCTCATGGCAGTTTTCCAACAGGATAACGACCCCAAACACAACCTCCAAGATGACAACTGCCTTGCTGAGGAAGCTGAAGGTAAAGGTGATGGACTAAACCCAATTGAGCACCTGTGGCGCATCCTCATGTGGAAGGTGGAGGAGTTCAAGGTGTCTAACATCCACCAGCTCCATGATGTCATCATGGAGGAGTGGAAGAGGATTCCAGTAGCAACCTGTGCAGCTCTGGTGAATTCCATGCCCAGGAGGGTTAAGGCAGTGCTGGATAATAATGGTGGTCACACAAAATATTGACACTTTGGGCACAATTTGGACATGTTCACTGTGGGGTGTACTCACTTATGTTGCCAGCTATTTAGACATTAATGGCTGTGTGTTGAGTTATTTTCAGAAGACAGTAAATCTACACTGCTATACAAGTTGTACACTGACTACTCTAAGTTATATCCAAGTTTCATGTCTATAGTGTTGTCCCATGAAAAGATATAATAAAATATTTGCAGAAATGTGAGCGGTGTACTCACTTTTGTGATACACTGTATATGTATCCATGTATTATTGTTGTATACCTGCAAATAAACATGTCATTATGAGTAATTTATTAATTATTCTGAAGATATTGTATTACTGTCAATTTCCCTATTCATGTATACATTCTTTAATGATAAATACAAGGTTAAATATAATTATTTCATATTTACAACAGGGAGACAGTTGAACATTTAGAATCCAATTGAATTCTTATAGGAAAAAACAAAAAGTCCTATAGGATTTTTGGAATCCTATAGGACTGTATTGGAAAAACTGAAAATCCTATAGGATATTTTGACCAGGGATCTTTAATAATGCAGTCAGCAGAAGAGGTAGACGTCACCCCTGTGGATCTACAACATGAAGAATTCCAGAAGAAAATAATACAAAAGGAGGAAGATGATGATGATTTCTTCTGTAAGTAAATATGGAGCCTGATGCCACTTTTCCACCAGACAGTGTGGTACAGTACAGTACAGCTGCTACACTCCAGTCTGGATTTAAGTTTGAATCTAACTAGGATTTATTTATGGTTAGAAAATCAAACCCACAACCTTCAGTTTCCTCCAGTTGTTGAGTTTCTTCTTCTCTTATTGATGAATTTCAGGTGAAGTCACTTTAATCCCTGCAGAACTTGTGGCTTCTGTGGAACTGCTCTTCTCAGAGGATCAACAGTGTGGAGGTTTCCAGATGAAGCCTGTGAAGAAAGAAGAACCTGAAGATAAAGATGAACTCAGTAAGACTTGAGCAAAATCATTTCTCCTAATTTGGTCATGTCTGAATGTCTTGTGATATTTTTGTATATTTAGTGCAGAAGTGAGCAGGTGAGTGAAATGAGGAGACAGAAGATAAAGAAGATTAAACAGATCATGCTGACTGTACCGTGTATAGACTAGTATATAATTACAGAGTAATGCCAGGTGAATACAAGTGGCTGAATGATTGGGTAATGAATGAGAAGAAATAAAGTCGAGTATATAAGCTGATATATTCAATATATACGTGACTGTTTGTGCTGATGGTCCTGGAGAGATGAGTCTGCACCTTCCATCCAGATCTTAACTCTCCTCCTTTTTTTGGAAAGTGTTGCAGGCCTGAAATGCAGGAATGGATGTTTATTAATAAATGAAATGAAGTTGAGCAGATAAAAGATGAAACATCTCAGCTTCATCCTGTCATTAAATAAAAGTCAAAGTCTGTGTTTATATTATTATTTGCTTTTCCCATACTGTCCCAACTTTTTCTGATTTGGGGTTGTATTATTATTATTATTATTAAATCTGCTGAAACCCTGTTTGAACAAAGGTTTATAGGTTGTGTTTTTGACAGATAGTATAGAAGTACGTGTCTGTTAGTTCTAACTTAAGTGCTTAATAAAGAAGTTGGTCGTTACTACCAACAATAACAAACTTATTTTTCTTCTTCACAAAACAAAGAAATTTCAGGTGAAGGAACATCGATCCCTGTGGAACACGTCACCTCTGAGGAACATCTCACCCCAGAGGACTAACAGTGTGGAGGTTTCCAGATGAAGCCTGTGAAGAAGGAAGAACCTGAAGATAAAGATGAACTCAGTAAGATATTTTTTATCTTGAGTAAAATAAGATTTGGATTGAATTGAATCAGAGGAACCTGGGATGAAGCATCATACAGTGAAAGCTTGTATTGTGCTCATGCAGATCAGTGTGAGCAGGAAATGATGAATGCAGGAGGAATCACGTTACAGGACTTTAGCATCAGATCTCAGTTTAACAATTACTAACAGTATTTATTATTTATAATTTTATGAATGTATTTGATTATTTATAATGTTGTAAATGTATTTGATTATTTATAATGTTATAAATGTATATTATCATTTATGATGTTATAAATGTATTGATTATTTATAATGTTATAAATGTATTTTATTATTTATGTTATAAATGTATTTTATTATTTATAATGTTATAAATGTATTTGATTATTTATAATGTTATAAATGTATTTGATTATTTATAATGTTATAAATGTATTTGATTATTTATAATGTTATAAATGTATTTATTATTTATAATGTTATAAATGTATTTGATTATTTATAATGTTATAAATGTATTTGATTATTTATAATGTTATAAATGTATTTGATTATTTATAATGTTATAAATGTATTTGATTATTTATAATTTTATAAAGGTATTTGATTATTTATAATGTTATAAATGTATTTAATTATTTTTAATGTTATAAATTTTTTTGATTATTTATAATGTTATAAATGTATTTAATTATTTATAATGTTATAAATGTATTTGATTATTTATAATGTTATAAATGTATTTGATTTATAATGTTATAAATGTATTTGATTATATATAATGTTATAAATGTATTTGATTATTTATAATGTTATAAATGTTTTTAATTATTTATAATGTTATAAATGTTTTTAATTATTTATAATGTTATAAATGTATTTGATTATTTATAATGTTATAAATTTATTTGATTATTTATAATGTTATAAATGTATTTGATTATTTATAATGTTATAAATGTATTTATTATTTATAATGTTATAAATGTATATTATTATTTATAATGTTATAAATTTATTTGATTATTTATAATGTTATAAATGTATTTGATTATTTATAATGTTATAAATGTATTTGATTATTTATAATGTTATAAATGTTTTTGATTATTTATAATGTTATAAATGTTTTTAGTTATTTATAATGTTATAAATGTATTTGATTATTTATAATGTTATAAATGTTTTTAGTTATTTATTATGTTATAAATGTATTTATTATTTATAATGTTATAAATGTATTTGATTATTTATAATGTTATAAATGTATTTGATTATTTATAATGTTATAAATGTATTTGATTATTTTCTGCTTCAGAATTAAACAAGGATTTCTGCTGCTCCTCGTGTCCACGTTCCTCTACAACCCCAAATCAGCTCCACAATCACATCAAGAGCTGCAACCATGATAAATATGAGACTCTGGTGAAGATTAAGACTGAACATAAGGATGTGACGCCCACCAGAAGCTCCAGTAATCAGCAAACGTCCTCTGGTACTGTCAGCATTAACACCTCTCTCAGTCCCACACAGGAAGAAGGAAACGTCTGCTCACAGTGTGGGAAGAGCTTCAGGTGCCTGAGTGCTCTTAAAATACACCAGTGCACTGGAGAGAAAACGTATCAGTGCTCACAGTGTGGGAAGAGCTTCAGTTCCCGGGGTGCTCTTAAAATACACCAGCACATTCACACTGGAGAAAAACCGTATCAGTGCTCACAGTGTGGGAAGAGTTTTAATACACAGAGTAAGCTCAAAATACACCAGCACATTTACACAGGAGAGAAACCGTATCAGAGTTCACAGTGTGGGAAGAGTTTTAATACACAGAGTAATCTGAAAAAAGACCAGCGCATTCACACTGGAGAGAAACTGTATCAGTTCTCACAGTGCGGGAAAGGTTTTAATACAAAGAGTGATCTGAAAAGACACCAGCGCATTCACACTGAAGTCAAACCATATCAGTGCTCACAGTGTGGAAAGAGTTTTAATACAAAGAGTAATCTCAAAATACACCAGCACATTGACACTAGAGAAAAACCGTACCAGTGCTCACAGTGTGAGAAGAGTTTTATTACACCGAGTGAGCTCAAAATACACCAGCGCATTCACACTGGAGAGAAACTGTATCAGTGCTCACAGTGTGGAAAGAGTTTTAATCAACAAAGTCATCTCAAAAGACACCAGCTCATTCACACTGGAAAGAAACCGTATCAGTGCTCACAGTGTGGGAGGAGTTTTACTGAACAAAGTCATCTCAAAAGACACCAGCTCATTCACACTGGAAAGAAACCGTATCAGTGCTCACAGTGTGGGAGGAGTTTTACTGAACAGAGTAAACTCAAAAAACACCAGCGCATTCACACTGGAGAGAAACCGTATCAGTGCTCACAGTGTGGAAAGAGTTTTTATGGACAGATTGATCTCAAAAAACACCAGCGAATTCAAACTGGAGAGAAAACGTATCATTGCTCACAGTGTGAGAAGAGTTTTAAAAGTGCAGAAGAAGTTTTAGCTGAATTGGAACAACTGGAAGAAGAAGAAGAATTGCAGGTATCCGAAGAAGGTTACTACGATTCGTTTGAAGAAGCTTTTTTTCATGGAGAAGATGCTGTTCTTGACTAGTAAGTACATTTTTTTTTTTTAATACCAAATTTACATTTGTGTTGTTGCATTAAAAAGTTTATTTTAGTAAGGTAACAATGTCAAATGTAATGTAAACGTGTGTGGAAATTGTAATGTAAATGCTAATGCTAAGTCTGTTATTCATGTTTATTACATCGTTATTATGTTATTTTTTTATTATTATGTATTGTAATTAGTACAAACTCAAAGTACCATGTAGCAGTATCTATTACAATTATTATACAATAAGTTCCAAGTTCCAAGTCACAGTATCATGCAGCATGTATATATGTATATACAGTGTATCACAAAAGTGAGTACACCCCTCACATTTCTGCAAATATTTTATTATATCTTTTCATGGGACAACACTATAGAAATAAAACTTGAATATAACTTCGAGTAGTCAGTGTACAATTTGTATAGCAGTGTAGATTTACTGTCTTCTGAAAATAACTCAACACACAGCCATTAATGTCTAAATGGCTGGCAACATAAGTGAGTACACCCCACAGTGAACATGTCCAAATTGTGCCCAAAGTGTCAATATTTTGTGTGACCACCATTATTATCCAGCACTGCCTTAACCCTCCTGGGCATGGAATTCACCAGAGCTGCACAGGTTGCTACTGGAATCCTCTTCCACTCCTCCATGATGACATCACGGAGCTGGTGGATGTTAGACACCTTGAACTCCTCCACCTTCCACTTGAGGATGCGCCACAGGTTCTCAATTGGGTTTAGTCCATCACCTTTACCTTCAGCTTCCTCAGCAAGGCAGTTGTCATCTTGGAGGTTGTGTTTGGGGTCGTTATCCTGTTGGAAAACTGCCATGAGGCCCAGTTTTCGAAGGGAGGGGATCATGCTCTGTTTCAGAATGTCACAGTACATGTTGGAATTCATGTTTCCCTCAATGAACTGCAGCTCCCCAGTGCCAGCAACACTCATGCAGCCCAAGACCATGATGCTACCACCACCATGCTTGACTGTAGGCAAGATACAGTTGTCTTGGTACTTCTCACCAGGGCGCTGCCACACATGCTGGACACCATCTGAGCCAAACAAGTTTATCTTGGTCTCGTCAGACCACAGGGCATTCCAGTAATCCATGTTCTTGGACTGCTTGTCTTCAGCAAACTGTTTGCGGGCTTTCTTGTGCGTCAGCTTCCTTCTGGGATGACGACCATGCAGACCGAGTTGATGCAGTGTGCGGCGTATGGTCTGAGCACTGACAGGCTGACCTCCCACGTCTTCAACCTCTGCAGCAATGCTGGCAGCACTCATGTGTCTATTTTTTAAAGCCAACCTCTGGATATGACGCCGAACACGTGGACTCAACTTCTTTGGTCGACCCTGGCGAAGCCTGTTCCGAGTGGAACCTGTCCTGGAAAACCGCTGTATGACCTTGGCCACCATGCTGTAGCTCAGTTTCAGGGTGTTAGCAATCTTCTTATAGCCCAGGCCATCTTTGTGGAGAGCAACAATTCTATTTCTCACATCCTCAG
The DNA here is from genome assembly GCF_030014385.1 of Trichomycterus rosablanca. Lineage (NCBI taxonomy): Eukaryota > Metazoa > Chordata > Actinopteri > Siluriformes > Trichomycteridae > Trichomycterus > Trichomycterus rosablanca. The sequence goes on along the minus strand of NC_086001.1, from coordinate 17,391,248 downwards.
AGAGTTCTTTGCCATGAGGTGCCATGTTGAATATCCAGTGGCCAGTATGAGAGAATTGTACCCAAAACACCAAATTTAACAGCCCTGCTCCCCATTTACACCTGGGACCTTGACACATGACACCAGGGAGGGACAACGACACATTTGGGCACAATTTGGACATGTTCACTGTGGGGTGTACTCACTTATGTTGCCAGCTATTTAGACATTAATGGTTGTGTGTTGAGTTATTTTCAGAAGACAGTAAATCTACACTGCTATACAAATTGTACACTGACTACTCTAAGTTATATCCAAGTTTCATGTCTATAGTGTTGTCCCATGAAAAGATATAATGAAATATTTGCAGAACTGTGAGGGGTGTACTCACTTTTGTGATACACTGTATATATGTGTATATATATATATATAAGATCAAATTATTGTTTTCCAACTTTATAACTTTCAAAAGACTACACTGTTGTTTCCAAGTTTATTATATAATAAGGACTAAGAACTTTGTTACAGCTGTGCATTTATTACAAAAACTTATGTTGTATTTTTCTTTTTGTGTTTTATAATAGCAATTCTGAGGATTCAGGTGATGATTGGGTGCCAGCTGCTCAGACGAAGAGAAAGAGGCATTCTTCCCCACCCCACCCTGAATCCACCCCCCTCCCAACAATACAGAAGACCAGGTCATCAGCAACACGTGCGAAGAGGCAATCAAGAGGACGTTCTCACCGAGTTCCTGCACAAACAAAAAGGCCAGGCAGTGTTTCTACAACCGAAGATGATGATGATGTTTGGCATGACATCACTGATGTTGATGAGGCACCCAGCATTCCAAAATGTTTGCCAAAGTGACCTCCAGGGCTACAGCTTCTATCGAACACTGTATATTCCCCACTGCAGTTGTTTCAGCTGTTTTTCAGTATGTCTGTGGTGAGGACTATTGTAGATAACACCAATAAGTATGCTGAGATCAGAGCAGCTGCAAATCCATCTTACAAATGGATTCCTCTCAGTGTTAGAGAATTCTACAAATTTATTGCATTAGTAATATACATGTGGATTGTGAAACTAAAATCTGTTGCAGACTACTGGTCTGGAAAGGAATATTACCGCCTTCATTACACAGCAAAAGTGATGACAGGCAAAAGATTTTTGGCAATCTCTAGTAACCTGCATCTGTGTGACCCAAAAGAGGACGAAGATAACACAAGGAGAAAGGGAACCTCAACATATGACAAACTTTTCTAATTGAAGCCACTGTATACAGAGTTGCTGACAGCATATTTTCAGCCGGACAAGGACATTTCGATTGATGAGCGAATGGTAGCCTCTAAAGCAAGAATTGGCCTGAAACAATACATGAAGGCAAAGCCAACAAAATGGAGCTACAAAATGTTTGTTCTGGCTGATTCAACCACAGGTTACACTTGGAATTTTTTTTATTTATGAAGGCAAGCAATCAGTTTGCTCAGGCCAGGGACTGAGCTATGACTCAGTTATGTCCCTCATGGATTTTGCCCTTCTTGGCAAGGGGTACCACCTCTACACTGACAGTTTTTACACAAGCCCCATGCTCTATTTGGATCTCCTGAAGAAAGAGACTCTTGTGGTACCATCCATACCAACCGGAAGGGTTGTATCCAAGAACAAAAATCAATGATCTCACCAGGGAGGCAAAGAGAGGAACCATCCGCTGGCACAGATGTGGACAACTTCTTTTTGTAAAGTGGATGGACACAAGGGAGGTGGTGGTGTGCTCCACAATGCACAAGGCATATGATGGTGACACAGTGATGAGGAGAGTAAAAAATCAGGAGGGGGTTTGGAATAAAGTGAATGTTCCAGTTCCTGCAGCGGTCAAGGATTACAACAGGCACATGGGTGTTGTTGATTTGTCGGACACCTTGATTTCATATCACAATGTCTTACACAAGACAGTCAAGTGGTATGAGACATTATTTTACCATTTAATTGACATTGGGATTGTAAATAGTTTTATTTTACATCAGCAAATATCAAAAACAAATGCAGAAGAGGCTCTAACTCAGAAACTCTTTAGAGAGAAACTGATGTCGGAGCTTGTGGCCTTTTCAGGGGACACCACCCAGGATGAGTCTGCTGCAGGACCCTCAGGTGAAACAAAACAATGCCTGCCAGCATATTACAGTGATGACAGTACAGCTGGCAGGTGAAAATGTGCCATGTGCAAAAGGTCTGGTGAAATTGTGAAGACGCCAGTGTACTGCACAAAGTGCGATGTGCCATTGTGCATTGTGGCCAAAAGAAACTGTTTTTACAAATGGCACAATATGGGGCACCACAAAAACCTGTAAATATTTGTACTAAAAATAGACATTGTAAATAGTTTTGAGTTGATTGTATTTTTTCTATGATAATTAGGATATTTTTTCATAAAATTTGTTTTGCTAATCCTTCAATTGTTCATTTCCTAATATCATATGTACTTTGTGAATAAACAGCATTAAAATGTGGGTATTGCCCTTCAGACAGAAAATGCACAAAAATAGACTGGACAGCCAAGGGGTTAATCAACTGAGTAATCTCAAAAAACACCAGCGCATTCACATTTTACAGAAATGATGCTCACAGTGTTGGAGCTGCTTTGCTCATTTATCAGCACTTAGACACAAGTGTGACTCATCAGATTGTACCAAACAAGCTAAAATATAAAAATATTAAATATAGTGAGTGAGTGTTGGGGAGAAATGGTTAGCAATGAATAAATTATACTGTGTAATTAATAGGTAATTAATTACACAGTAAACATTAATTATAGTTAATAGTTAAACTATTACTGGGAAATAATGTGATTATCTATAGTGGAGTGAATGGTCGGTAGAACCAGGAGGTTTAGAGCCTGATGTAAGTGAATGCTATCAGTTAATAGTGGAAGTGAATTAAATAAAAAAGGTATTGGATCGGCTAGCATATATTGGTCATAGTGATACTGTGCTTGATTGGTTTTCTTCATACATTTCTAGACGTGCACAGTAACTCCTGTTACTAGTGGTGTCCCTCAGGGCTCTGTCTTGGGGCCTCTACTATTTACAGTGTATCACAAAAGTAAGTACACCCCTCACATTTCTGCAGATATTTAAGTATATCTTTTCATGGGACAACACTGAAAAAATGACACTTTGACACAATGAAAAGTAGTCTGTGTGCAGCTTATATAACAGTATAAATGTATTCTTCCCTCAAAATAACTCAATATACAGCCATTAATGTCTAAACCACCGGCAACAAAAGTGAGTACACCCCTAAGAGACTACACCCCTAAATGTCCAAATTGAGTGTGTTCAATTTAGTAGTACAGCTCTCACACTCTCTAATACTGGTCACTGAAAGTTCCAACATGGCACCTCATGGCAAAGAACTCTCTGAGGATCTTAAAAGACGAATTGTTGCGCTACATGAAGATGGCCAAGGCTACAAGAAGATTGCCAACACCCTGAAACTGAGCTGCAGCACAGTGGCCAAGATCATCCAACGTTTTAAAAGAGCAGGGTCCACTCAGAACAGACCTCGCGTTGGTCGTCCAAAGAAGCTGAGTGCACGTGCTCAGCGTCCCATCCAACTGCTGTCTTTGAAGGAGTGCTGTCAGCATTGCTGCAGAGATTGAAAAGGTGGGGGGTCAGCCTGTCAGTGCTCAGACCATACGCCCGCACACTACATCAAATTGGTCTGCATGGCTGTCACCCCAGAAGGAAGCCTCTTCTGAAGTCTCTACACAAGAAAGCCCGCAAACAGTTTGCTGAAGACATGTCAACAAAGGACATGGATTACTGGAACCATGTCCTATGGTCTGATGAGACCAAGATTAATTTGTTTGGTTCAGATGGTCTCAAGCATGTGTGGCGGCAATCAGGTGAGGAGTACAAAGATAAGTGTGTCATGCCTACAGTCAAGCATGGTGGTGGGAATGCCATGGTCTGGGGTTGCATGAGTGCAGCAGGTGTTGGGGAGTTACATTTCATTGAGGGACACATGAACTCCAATATGTACTGTGAAATACTGAAGCAGAGCATGATCCCCTCCCTCCGGAAACTGGGTCGCAGGGCAGTGTTCCAGCATGATAATGACCCCAAACACACCTCTAAGACGACCACTGCTTTATTGAAGAGGCTGAGGGTAAAGGTGATGGACTGGCCAAGCATGTCTCCAGACCTAAACCCAATAGAACATCTTTGGGGCATCCTCAAGCGGAAGGTGGAGGAGCGCAAAGTCTCGAATATCCGCCAGCTCCGTGATGTCGTCATGGAGGAGTGGAAAAGCATTCCAGTGGCAACCTGTGAAGCTCTGGTAAACTCCATGCCCAGGAGAGTTAAGGCAGTTCTGGGAAACAATATCACACAATCTTATTTTCATTTACATAACATAAATCGTCTATGTCCATTCCTTTCTCCTAGAAGTGCTGATGTTCTTGTTCATGCCCTGGTCACATCTCGAATTGATTATTGTATCTCTCTCCTTTTTGGTCTACCTCATATGGGAGCTAGAGCTTTTAGTTACTCTGCCCCACATCTCTGGAACTCTCTCCCTCCTGACTTGTACTTATTTACTAACATTTTGTTCCATTCCTTTCCATTTCAGTTTTTAGCAGATTGGTGTTCTTCGACTGTTGTTTACCTAAACTTGAGAAATGAAATGTTCACTATGGAAGCACTTCTGTAAGTCGCTCTGGATCTGATGTTTTCATATACTTGAGCAGTTGCTTTAGTCTGGGCAAATGGCCACCTATCCAGTCTAGAATTAGTATTGTTATGGTCATTTATGTGTCATTTATGTATTTTGCTTGTTATTGCTTGTTTGCTAATAAAATATCTACATATTGAACCTTAATCCTCTGTCTCAATATTGATTCCTGAAAGCTTCTGTCCTGTTTTCAGATAAATAAAAACACGTCCCAGTCAGTGTACTGAGGAGCAGTTCTGGTTTGTAGCGACTGGTGAGCGGTCTGTACGCTAGAATCAACGTAACAGAGGTGTGGTCTGAGTAGCCACAAAGTCCACATAGGAGTGAGTAAACTGACATTGTTCAGACAGCTCATCGATCAGACCATCAGTGAGATGTAGGTTTAATTCACTAACATCACGACCAGATTAAGAACTAAACAAACACAATTAAGCAACAGAAACGGACACAGACACCGAAATCGCATACTTACTGAGTACGTACTAGATTGTACTGTACTTTCAGTACAGAAGTGTGCAGTATGCACACAACACCCGTACGTACTACGTCCGCCATCTTACCAACGTCAAGTGACCATAGTTACAGACCGCATGCTCATTTCAAGCTCCACTCGCCAAAATTTTGGGTATTTATCGTCTTTATTCGCGCCACTTACTGATTAATCTATAGTCATGTATCCCGACTCCACACTGAGATGGCAGAGAGAAGTAAATCACAGAAGAGAACTAAGAAAGGTATTGATTTTTTTTTACCTCAGAAATAATGTAAGTACTGCTAACCTCTTTAACAACAGTATACTACATTACCATGATTAGACTAATACAATGAAAATAAATGACAAAATGATAGATCTGACACATTAATAATTACAGTAGAATAATCGTCTGTGCACAACATTGTGCACAAAATGAGTAGGGCTGTCAGAGGGCTCGTCAGGAGGATCATCACCCTACCAACTGGTGATGAACTAGAGTGTGTAGGAGCTGGGGGTGCCCACTTGGCCGGATTCGAATGTTTTAGAGTGGCAGTTGGTGCTACTGATGGGTGCCACATTCGAATAAAACCCCCATCTGCCAACACACAGTTCTACCTAAACAGGAAGCTGTTCCACTCAATTCAGCTTCAAGCCATCTGTGACCACCAGGGGAAGTTCAAAGACATTTTTGTTGGTTACCCTGGGTCGGTTCATGATGCAAGGGTACTAAAGAACAGCCCTGTGTATAAAGAGGGCTAATACCCTCCTGCAGGACGATACATTCTTGGGGATGAGGGTTATCCCTGCATTAACACGCCCATCCGGCTCCTGACCCCTATCGATTTAACAGCAAACTGTCCAAGGCCAGTGATGTGGTAAGAGCTTTTGGAATGATGAAGACAAGATGGCGTTCCATTTTCTTTAAAGCCCTTGAGGTGAGCCCTGTCTTCGCCCCGGAGGTTGTTGCATGCTATGCGGTGATCCACAACCTCTGTATCACTCATGGAGACATCATTGAGCCAGAATTAACAGAGGTGCATGTTGACCAACCAGAGCCTGTAATTAATGACATTACATCAGGTGAAGATGGAAGAAAGCATCTGGCTGCAGCTGTCTCAGCACCACAGCACAGCATACCAGCTCTTTATGAGCATGATTACATTTAGAAAAATGTTTTGTTAATAGGTTCATGTTGTTTGTTTTTACGTTTTGTTACAGTTCTTAATTGTCTCTTGACATTAACAGTTTACGCATTATTTAAAAGTAAAACTTGAATATTTTTTTAATTACATTTAATTAAATGTTATTTTTAATTAAGATTAAATGAAAAAGAAAATCCTTTATTTCCATTATTTGCCAACACATTTTCTTTCTCACAACATGCAATAATACTACAACACTTTTTGATTTTCAAATATTTATTTTTTCATTAGAATCTGTAGGATTTTAATAAACCTTTCCTCTCTCTATCTTGCCTCCCTATCTCTCCTTTCCTCCCTCATTCTTGCTTCCTGGTCTCTCCTCTCTCTCTCGCGTCTCTCGCTCTCGCTTTTCCTCTCTCTGGCGCGCCTCTTGCTCTCTCTTCTCCTCTCGTTCTATTCTTTCCCTTTATCTTCTTTCCTCCCTCTCCTCAGCCTCTCTCCATCTTCTCTCCTCGTTCTCTGCTGCTTCTATCTCCCTCTCATTTTCCCTTTCTTCCATCTCCCTCAGATACGCAACTAAATCTTTTTCCCCTCGTCTCTTTTTGGCTGGGGTTTCCATGCTTCTCGAAGGATGGTGAAGCTTCAGCAGCATCCTGGCCATTCTAGCCAGTGGGTTAGAATCTCGACGACCCGTTCCATCTTAACTGGTGTTGCAGTTCCATTGTAATTGGTACAGCAGTTATATTCGGGTGCCTTTTCTAACTATTTTTGTGTACTTTGCTTTATATTATTATGAGATTAATAGCAAAGCAATTTAATTAATATCTATACATCCATTTCTACCATTTAGGACTGTAACACATTTTTAAAAACGTTGGGATGGGGCAGTTTAAGTCTAGTAATGAGGTCAAATAAATAATGATATGATTTGAAAGAGGTAATGCGAACAGGTGACTGTAATCATGATTTGGAATCTTTTAATGTTATGTTATGCATTGTAAAGGGTAAACTTACCAAAATCCTCTCCTATCTTTCTTTGAGGGATATTATTTTTAAACATTTTAATAATTTTCTCACACATTTGTTTAAATACTGGCAATTATCTGCCTATCTTTGCTTTGTGAAGGACTAGAAGTATGCTGTATGTCAAAAATGGATGTATATTTATGAATAAAATTAAGTTGGCCAGAGAAAACATACAATTTCATATGTCAAAGTAAATTTTAGAAAGCTTTCTTTTTTATTTGCATTTTCCATACCGCCCCAGCTTTTTTAGATTTGGGGTTGTAATTTAATGCATTGTGTTTGAATGACTGAAGTGTAATGTTTTGACATTTTTTTTTAGAATGATGATGAAGAGCAGACATTCAGCAGTATTGCTACTGGGATCCTTATTGTGGAGCTTGATGAAGGAGGGCACCCGCATGTTTTTACACTCACTGTCTATTTTATTAGCTCCTCTTACCATATAGAAGCACATTGTAGTTCTACTATTACTGACTGTTTTTTTACATGCTTTTTTTAAGACTGCTTTCATACTGCTTTTATCCTGTTCTCAGTCCAGCAGTGACAGTGAGGTGTTTAAAAACTCCAGCAGCGCTGCTGTGTCTTATCCACTCATACCAGCACAACACACACTAACACCACCACCATGTCAGTGTCACTGCAGTGCTGAGAATATCCTGTGGGTTATGATGTGCACCAGAACAGAATTGATTTGTTTTCCACTTTAAAGATTGAATTTTAAGTGAAGTGTGCAATCAAGCAAATGTTTTACGATTTATATTTGCACAACTTTTTGTTAAAGTTTTGTGAGTTGCTGTTAAAATGTTGTGACCTTTTTTTTTTTTTACACAGTTTTGTGAAACTGCTGCTCTTTTCCAATAAATAAGATTTGATACCATTGATTTGATGTCATTTGGATTTTTTTGCAGTTGTAATATTAGTGCCTTCTTAATTTAAAATATTTTGGGTATAAAACCATTACAATATGCATATTTTTATGAGTGACAACAACTTTATATAATCATTGCAATAAACTTAAACAAGCAAGTTAGTGAAATCAGTTGTGAAATAGTTACTTTGACTTAAAAATTTAAGTGTCAGGTACTTATGGTTTGTCTGTTGAACTTAAAGACATGAGTTTGTTCAACTCAATACGGTACACATTACTAAATAAACTGAGTTTTGAAAACTTAATTCATTTGAGGCAACGAATTACCTCAAATTATTTGAGTAAACTTAACTTATAGCGTTTACAGTGTGGTTGGCCACTCTCCACTGGATAAGATTTTTAGTGTCTTCATCAGACCCAGCAATATCAAACATTAGTTTTAAAAGGGATTTCTAATGTGACTGTGCAGCAACATTACAACAATCATGAATATTTAGCCTCAACAACCCCAAAGCTAGATATATCTACCTTCCTAAAGGTAGTTTAGGATAGCCCATCACTAGCATTACAAATAAAATTAAATGAATCTATAGATAGATCATTTATTACAGCAGCTCAATATATATTAATGCAAAGTATTATAGTAAGCAAGTATTAAAATACAAAAGTATTAAGTACACATGTAATGTTGGACAACACTATGTAGTTAATTACATCGAATAAAAAGTAGTATATCGATTTTATTGTCCTACCAGAATGACAACGTTTGAAGCTCAGGTCAATAGGACCTGCTAGTTAGAGAAGACTCACTTGTTTGTTATTTTAAGTCCACAAGTGAGAGTGGCCCGTATGGGGATCGAACCCACGACCTTGGCATTATTAGCACCATGCACTAACCAACTGAACTAACCGGCCGGTGTACAAGGGCAGGTCATATACCCACATACCCGATTCTACACTGACAGCCCTTCAGTTATGGAGCTGCCACACAGAAACGATGGAGAGCTTTACTGTTGTTGAGCAGAACAGATCTTCGTGTGAGATGACTGAGGTTCATGTATTTTTCTTTTAAGAATAAATAAAAGCTGATGCTTTTAAGCTCATACTTTCCTAATACTTTTATTCTACACGGTCTAAATTTCTTTTAGTCTTCTGCCATGTGCAGTGCAAGAATTCACTAAATTACACAGCAGTTCTCTTTTATTTATAAAGATCATGCCACGTTCATTAGGTGAAATAAAGCCAGAATTAAAGATGGCAGAAGAACAGGGTGGTATTCTTACTTTCAGTGATTAAATTACTCAGGTTAGAAAGTCCTGATACACAGCACATGCTCACCTGATTCTCTCTCAGCCACCTTTAATCATAATGGGGGTGTGGCTCACCTGTTTCCAGATAATATACACTGAGGTTTAAAGCATAATGGAAAGGGTTCAGTAATTGTGTAGTATTTTAAAAGAATTGTGTTTGTTTGTAAACTGTGAAGTATTTCTTAATCTGGTCGTGATGTTAGTGAATTAAACCAACATCTCTCTGATGGTCTGACTGATGAGTCAAGCTTATTAAGCCGGGCTTATTCTGACATGCTGCTTTAGCTAAGTCGGTAGAGCATGAGACTCTTAATCTCAGGATCGTGGGTTCGAGCCCCACGTTGGGCGACTATCTTCATTTAACATCTACAGAAACCAAAAGGACGTTCTTCCACTTTGGACAGCCTGTCTCCAGTGACTTATCAGGTGGATATTTGTGCTTGTAGGACTGGCTTGTTTTTCTTTTCTACAATGTAAGTTCACACCTTCAGGTTCATGTTATTTGAGATCTCTACATAGATTTCTTCCTCATGTGCAGAAAGATGCAGTTCAGTTTGAGAAGCTTACAGCGGGAGAGCGAGTGAGTCTGCGCGTTCAAATGAATCAAATGATTCTTTAATCCGGTCTTTTAAGTCGAACTACAAGAATAGACTCGAAAGAGTCGATTCACTAAGTTGATAGTACTCAGCAATGAGCAGTTGGAAGCTGAGGGAGTCGATTGATGAAGTCCAACATTTTATATGTTATACTTAAGTACTTAAAAGAGTCGGATCACTATTAGATTAGATTAGATTCAACTTTATTGTCATTGTGCAGAGTAAACAAATACAGAGCCAACGAAATGCAGTAGCATCTAACCAGAAGTGCAAGATAGAGATTATATACATATAATACACAGTTAAAGTGCAGAAGTGACCAGATAGGTGAAATAAGGAGACGTATAAGAATATTGAGACTATTAAACAGAATATTAAGACTGTTAAACAGACAATGTTAATTGTACAGTGAATAGACTAATATGTATTTACAGAGAAATGAAAGTGACTAGAGTGGCTACATGAATGAGAATAAATAAATAAAGTGAAGTATATAAGTATAGCAAGTATATACAGTATATACATTATTATTGTGCTGGTGTAAACAGTGCAATAGTGCCATGTGCAAATTTGCAAATACTGATTGTATATACAGTCAAGATGAAACATTTGTAAAAAGTACAGAGTTAAATGTGGTACAAAGTGCAGTGATATGTTTACAATGGTGTGCTGGAGTTTAGCAGGGTTACAGCCTCAGGAAAAAAGCTCTTCCTGAGCCTGCTGGTACGAGAGCGGAGGCTCCTGTAACGCCTGCCAGACGGAAGTAGGGTGAAAAGTCCATGGTTGGGATGAGAAACGTCCTTGATAATGTTCCTCGCTTTGCCCACGCACCGTTTATTGTAAGTGTCCTGTATGGTGGGTAACTGAGTGCCGGTGATGCGTTGGGCGGTTTTAACCACCCGCTGAAGAGCTTTCCGGTCAGCTGCGGAGCAATTGCCGTACCACACAGAGATGCAGTTTGTAAGAATGCTCTCAATGGTACAGCAATAAAAGTCCACGAGTATTCTGGGACACAAGTAGGCTTTTTTGAGTCTCCGAAGAAAGTAAAGGCGCTGTTGTGCCTTTCTGACCAGGACTGATGAGTTGAGGGACCAAGAGAGATCATCAGAGATGTGGACGCCGAGGAATTTGAAGCTGGGCACCCGCTCTACTACAGCACCGTTGACGCAGATGGGGGCGTGTGCCTGACTTGCTGTTCTTCTAAAGTCCACAATAATCTCTTTGGTTTTCCCTGTGTTAAGCTCCAGGTTGTTGTCCTCACACCATGCAGCCAGATGCTGAACCTCCTCCCTGTAGGCCGTTTCATCGTTGTCTTTGATTAGGCCTATCACCGTGGTGTCGTCCGCGAACTTGATTATGGAGTTGGAATCATAAACAGGAACACAGTCGTAGGTGAACAGGGAGTATAGGAGGGGACTCAGCACACAGCCTTGTGGAACCCCTGTGTTCAGGGTGATGGAGGATGAGTGGAGACTGCCTAACTTAACAGACTGAGGTCTATTAGTTAGAAAGTCCAGAATCCAGTTACAGAGTGACGTGCTGATGCCGAGCTGACTGAGCTTCAAAATCAGCTTGGATGGAATCACTGTGTTAAATGCTGAACTGAAGTCAATGAAAAGCATCCTAACATAAGTGTTATGGCAGTCCAAGTGGGTCAGTGTAGTGTGAAGTGCAGTGGAGATAGCATCCTCTATTGACCTGTTGTGACGATAAGCAAATTGATGCTGATCTAATGTAGCGGGTAGACTGGTTTTCAGGTGAGAGAAGACTAGTCTTTCGAAGCACTTGGAGATGATGGGAGTGAGTGCAACAGGCCGGAAATCGTTCAGTGCTGACGCAGTTGAATGTTTTGGTACTGGCACAATGGAGGCTGTCTTGAAACTCATTGGAATCACAGCCTGGACCAGAGACAGATTGAAAATGTCAGTGAAGACCCCAGCAAGCTGCTTAGCACAGGCTTTTAGCACACGTCCAGGTACTCCATCGGGGCCAGCAGCTTTCCTAGCATTCACCTGGTTCAGCATGTGGTAGACATCCGTGGTAGAGAATGTGATTGGTTGCTCATCTGGAGGAAGATCTGTTTTTAAGGCAACCATGTTATTACCCTGGTCAAAGCGAGCGTAGAAGTTGTTAAGCTCATCGGGTAGTGAGTCATTGTCGGCATAGGGAGCTGTATTGAGTGGTTTAAAGTCCGTGATTGTTTGGATCCCTTGCCACATACGCCGAGGGTCGGAGGAGTTGAAGTGGTCCTCAATCCGTTGTTTGTAGCTGTGTTTAGCCCTGGAGATGCCTTTCTTCAGACTGGATCTGGCTGTGCTGTAGGCTGCTCGATCTCCAGACCTGAAGGCTGTATTCCTCGCTTTGAGCAGAAGGCGAACCTCATTGTTCATCCAGGGCTTCTGGTTGGGAAATATTTTTATTTTTCTGTATGTTGTCACACTGTCTACACAGTTGTTAATATGGTCCAGCACAGAGTTAGTGTAGGAGTCAATGCAGACAGTGTGATCCATGGTGGCTTGGAGAGCAAACCGGCTCCAGTCTGTGTGCTGGAATTGATCCTGGAGAGTTGAGTCGGCACCTTCTGACCAGATCTTGACTGTCCTCGTTGTGGGTTTCACACGCCTGATGACTGGTGTGTACTTGGGGAGCAGGAACAAAGAAAGGTGATCAGACTGACCCAGGTGGGGGAGGGGTGTGGCTTTGTAGGCATCAGCAACATTTGTGTAAACATGGTATCACAGTATCATTAGCTGTCATTTAAAAATGAATCGCGGGTCAATACAGAGACAAACCATCTCATCTAATACAAAATAGAATAAAATAATGTATAACAGTTTAATGATGCACCATACATACAGTGAAGCATATAGATACATGAAGTGATGTAGACACACATATTTACTCTTTAGCAATAGAAATGATACACTATGTGGCAAAAATTATTTGGACACCTTACCATGAGCTTGTTGGACATCTCATTTTAAAAACAAACAGTATTAAAATCAAGTGACTTCTGTGTGATCATTAGTGACTTGTGATCTCCTGAACAGGTGCACAAACATCAAATCATCTGCTTCAGAGCGTCATGGAGGGACGGGCCAACTGCGTCCTGAACTTAATGCAGTTTTCCAACAGTGGAACGTTTTGTTGTGATTTTGATACTTGAGTGGCAATGTTTAACTAAAATTACTTTTATTTGGTGTTTAAAACTTCTAAATTACCTCAGTTTTTTCAACTGATTTCAGTCAATTATATCAATCACATAAGTTTAAATAACTTGAGATGTAAAAGTAAAGTCTGAAGTTGTGTATTTTTGCTTTATTTACTTAACAAATGGTGAATCATTACGTTTAGTTTTTGTGGTGTCAGGGTTCCATGGTGTAATGGTTAGCACTCTGGACTCTGAAACCAGCGATCCGAGTTCAAATCTCGGTGGGACCTTACTGCTTTTATTTGGGGCCCGGTGTGAGGTCCAAGATTGAGAAACATTAGCAGTTTCAGGATGGTAGCATTCAGCGCATGTGCAGTACAACAGAGCATCACAATTGCTTGTGCTAGTTTAGAGTCACCTTAAATAACATGTTAATTTCCATCCATTTATCCAGCTTGAATATCATAATACCACTAGCAGTGTTATAGTGTTCCACATGTGACTGCTCCATCCCAAAATATAATCGCAAATCATTGTTTACAGCGCCATCTAACAGCCAACTTGCTCTTAAATGACTAATTATTAACTTTTGGGCTTAAGCAAGACCTCACTGTGTGGTTCCTTGGTGTAATGGTTAGCACTCTGGACTTTGACTCCTGTGATCTGAGTTCAAATCTCGGTGGAACCTGGTTTTATTTAGGTAAAAACACTGTTATCAATGCTGAGTAGAGAATAGTGTTCCACATGTGACTGCTCTATGCCGAATTGTAACACCAAAAGGCAAATCATTGTTTACAGCGCCATCTACCTAAAGGTTTAGAAACTTTAGCAGTATCAGGATGGTAGCGTTCAGCGCATGCGCAAGTACAACAGAGCGCTTGTGGGGTGTAGACCACAATTACTTGTGCTAGTTGTGTCAACCAAGCAGATCACCATTCAGGAAGGTATATCAGTGCCAAAATACGAGCCAGTTTGTTCAGTAAAACTTTATAAGCCAACAGCAGCGAATAAACTTAAGAGTCACCTTAGATTACATGTTAACTTCCATCTATCCATCCAGCTTAAATACCATAAACATTACGTACAAAACATGTGGAGCTATTCTTACTACAGTAAAACACACTGAACTGACTTTTAAAGTGAAGTTCAAAATGTTGTACAGAGATCGTTGCCATCTAGTGGTGCTAGATAAATTACAGCTTGTTGCTTGGGTACAGATTTGTTTATTATTAAATTGTTGTTGTTGTGTTTGTTGTTATTTTTTAACTGTTCATGTTTTTAAATGTAAATCCATAAGCAGCACCGTCTATAAATAAATGAATCTTGTGCTTCCACTTGAGATTTTTGTTTATGTGAACAATGTCTGAAATTTGACGAGCTTGATTCGTTTGTAATATGTGTTAAGATGATGAATGAACCTAAACACTTGCTTTTAAATTTAAAGTTTTTATTTATTTATTTTAGTTTCAATACAACGTGACACCGGCAAGATAAAGAAAGCAAAAATAAAGTGTCCCAAGTGTTTTTGTAACGTGTGGTAGATCTGCAATGGCGACTATTTTTGGTATACAGGAAAGAAAACGCAGAATGCAGGTGAAAATGTGTTATTTTGCAACCAGCACTGTAAACATTGGACAGAACACATGATGGGTTATTTTAACTTGTTGGGTTGTGCAGTTTAACCATTGTGCTGGATTAAATACATTTAAGAAAATACAGCGTTAAAGCATAATCTCATTAAAATAGTCTACAATTTAACACTATAATACAATATAATACAGTGACAGTAAGTCTGTGTCTGTTTCTGTTGTTTATTCTGAATTGTGTTTGTTTGTAAACTGTGAATTAGTTCTTAATCACAGATGTTTCATTGGATGGTACACATGGGTCACATGACTTGCTAAGGTTTACTTCAGGCTATACCACTCTGTTCTTTTGCAATAATTAATTCTGGCTTTATTTCACCTAATAAACGTGGCATGATCTTTATAAATGGTTACAACCAATGTTGTCAATGGCAAAAATAAATAAATAAATAAAAAGAGAACTGCTGTGTAATTTAGTGAATTCTTGTACTGCACATGGCAGAAGACTAAAAGAAATGTAGACCGTGTAGAATAAAAGTATTCTACACGGTCATGTATTTTTCTTTTAAGAATAAATAACTGTTTGTTTATTTGTTTATTAGGATTTCACCGTCATGTTTTAAATTTTTGGTTACATTCATGACAGTAACGGTAGTTTATCTTCACACAGGGTTCATTAGTTCACAAGGTTACATCAAACACAGTCTTGTCTCCAATTCACCTCACTTGCATGTCTTTGGACTGTGGGAGGAAACCGGAGCACCCGGAGTAAACCCACGCAGACACGGGGAGAACATACAAACTCTACACAGAAAGGACCCGGATCGCCCCACCAGGGGATCAAACCCAGGACCTTCTTGCTGTGAGGTGACAGTGCTACCCACTTAGCCACCGTGCCGCCCAGAATAAATAACTGAAGGGCTGTCAGTGTAGAATCGGGTATGTGGGTATATGCCCTACCCTTGTACACAGGCTGGTTAGCTCAGTTGGTTAGAGCGTGGTGCTAATAACGCCAAGGTCGTGGGATCGATCCCCGTACGGGCCACACCCAGTTTTGCTTTTATTACAGGTTTAAAGTTGCATAAAACAAATGTTTGTACAAATAAACAAGAAAACCCTTTACCTTCCTGTTAGAATACTGGCAGCCACTTTAACAAAGCTGGTGTCTCCAGCAGGTCGTTTCTAATGTAGAACGTGGAGAAGATCCTTCTTACCAAGTGACTCAGCTACAAGTCTAGAGTTTAGTCCTTAAATAGAGCTGAGGACAAAAACCCAAGACGAGTTCAAAACTCTGCATTGGTCAATCATCAGACAACTATTCACACCTTCTTGTGTGAAGTACTAGCTCATTATCTATGGAACGTGTGCAAATGAACTAGATGGAGCCACAAAGCATGATGGGTGAAGTCAAACTACACCTATTTATCTCAGCAAAGAGATCATTTACATTTAATACTAAACACAAACAAGGAATTGAAAGGCTATTCTGTAAAGTGAAATGACATGAACTTAGATAAAGCTTTTATGATAAGAATCTAAGTCATGTAAAATGCTGTATGTATATTTGTGTGAATTAGTTTCTACTGTATATGAGGAACAATAAGAAAACTATAAGAGGAAACACCCACCTATAGATTTGTCTGTATTTATGGTGTAGAAATATTTACTGTGCACTTGTGTGTCTGTGAACCAGGGCCGGCGCTAGGGGGGGGCTGAGGGGGGCATTGCCCCCCCAAGCACAATGCAAGCAACGGCTATTTTTAAAATTATCTCTGAACCAATCACAAAAATGCATTTTGTTTTACAGTGTGAAGATATTTCCTTGCTTATTCCTGATTGGCTCTTTGAGTCATATAAAAATCGGCAGACTGCCCCAAACAGTTCAGTTCGGCAGTATATGTTCTGTTAGTGTGAGCGAGAGGCAGGTATACTGGTAAACACTTTTTTTTTACAGAATAAGTATTCTTTTGTTTTCTTTATATTTTAATTTCCCAATAATATAAATATTCTCACTCATTCCTATTTCCACGTTTGAATATTCTCAGTCTGTGTGTAGGTACATTTGTCAGCTTTGACTTAAATTTGTATTAAAGCCTTTCAAGAAATAGAGTTGTTCTATTAGTAATGGCAATTTAATTAAGGGGGCGTATTAAAATGAAATACAATTAGATAATCTTTTTTCTCCATTTACATAATCAACATGTATTTTTTAATCATTGGGTTTTAAGTTTAAGTTCGAAAACATGCATTTTTATTTCTTTACCTCATACATCACTTTAAGCCAGTATCAATAGCTTGGCTGTCATCATTCATGCACAAATCAAGCCTTGAATATATTTCTGGCTTTAAAAACATGACTATCAACATGCCCCCTCATTAGGTTTTACTGCCCCCCCAAGCAAAGCAGTCCAGAACCGGGGCTGCTGTGAACTGTTTGATTTACTACGGTGGCCAAGCCTCCACTTCAAAATGCTCAGTCAAATCAACTCCCACATTGTTTGTGAAGATGTGCGTATACTAAACATTACGGTAAAAGCGTCTGGCGGAACTATTTAGGATAGAATTTCAGGGTTTAAAATAAAAGGTTTGGTAATAACTGGACATTATGATTTTACTTTAAATTAAAACATAATCTAAGCTCATTTCTGTTTTTAATTTAGATTGTTATTAAATGGAATAATCTTGATTACATGAATTGTTATTGTTATTAAAAGGAATCTACTTGTTTCCACAGAACAATTGCACTTTATAATGATAGTACACAACATGTAGGTTACAAATACATTCTAGAAATGTGACGATTTAAAAGGCCTTTAATTATAAAGTTTAAGGGTACCAGGGGAGGGCAATTAAATTTTCCAAGGGGCCACATAAGAAACTGGGACTGTTGTGGAGGGCCGGACCAATAAGGTGAACTTAATTCTGCTCAATATGAATTTTGTCTCTTTATTTACATTTTCAGCATTTAGCAGATATCTTTATCCAAAGCGATTTACAATACAGTTACAAAATACAGTCTGAGCAATTGAGGATTATGGGTCTTGCTCAAGGGTCCAACAGCAGCGACCTGGCTGTGGTGGGGCTTGAACCAGCAACCATCTAATTACTAGTCCAGTACCTTAAGCACTACACTACGACTGCTCACTCTTTATGAAAAGCAGTAGATTGTACAGTTCTTATAAGCTGTTAATGTTTAGATGTTACAATCAGAAAATTAGAAGTAGGTAGAGTAAAAATGTTCTGATATTTCTATTTTGTATCGTAACAGCGATTTAGAGCCTAAATTCTGATCCTTAACCAGCATTACACCTGAATTCAGTTAATAAATACTTCAGAAGTTCGTGTCTTGTTAAAAACTCCTTCTGTTCACATTATGGTGAAGCTGGAAACACTCGCACACACGTAAATCAAAACTTACGGTAATTTAAAGATATAGCGCTCCCGTAAAAATCAATCCTGTTGTAATGCATGTTTGATGTACGTTTATTTACATCAAATTTTTAATTGTACACTGATTGATTATTTGCAATTTCACCAATATCTGTGACACCCTGGATTCTTGGCTAGTTTCAGCTTCAGGGTTGATTTTAGACCAGCCTGAACCTGGCAACTCCAGCGATTTTCCCGCCAAATTGGCTACTTTCAAAATGTGTCATGGCTGTCGAAAAGCTTTCATACAAACCGTACAAAATGTTTTTAATGAGGATTTGCGCTCACATACAGTGTATCACAAAAGTGAGTACACCCCTCACATTTCTGCAGATATTTAAGTATATCTTTTCATGGGACAACACTGACAAAATGACACTTTGACACAATGAAAAGTAGTCTGTGTGCAGCTTATATAACAGTGTAAATTTATTCTTCCCTCAAAATAACTCAATATACAGCCATTAATGTCTAAACCACCGGCAACAAAAGTGAGTACACCCCTTAGTGAAAGTTCCTGAAGTGTCAATATTTTGTGTGGCCACCATTATTTCCCAGAACTGCCTTAACTCTCCTGGGCATGGAGTTTACCAGAGCTTCACAGGTTGCCACTGGAATGCTTTTCCACTCCTCCATGACGACATCACGGAGCTGGCGGATATTCGAGACTTTGCGCTCCTCCACCTTCCACTTGAGGATGCCCCAAAGATGTTCTATTGGGTTTAGGTCTGGAGACATTCTTGGCCAGTCCATCACCTTTACCCTCAGCCTCTTCAATAAAGCAGTGGTCGTCTTAGAGGTGTGTTTGGGGTCATTATCATGCTGGAACACTGCCCTGCGACCCAGTATTCGGAGGAAGGGGATCATGCTCTGCTTCAGTATTTCACAGTACATATTGGAGTTCATGTGTCCCTCAATGAAATGTAACTCCCCAACACTTGCTGCACCCATGCAGCCCCAGACCATGGCATTCCCACCACCATGCTTGACTGTAGGCATGACACACTTATCTTTGTACTCCTCACCTGATTGCCGCCACACATGCTTGAGACCATCTGAACCAAACAAATTAATCTTGGTCTCATCAGACCATAGGACATGGTTCCAGTAATCCATGTCCTTTGTTGACATGTCTTCAGAAAACTGTTTGCGGGCTTTCTTGTGTAGAGACTTCAGAAGAGGCTTCCTTCTGGGGTGATAGCCATGCAGACCAATTTGATGTAGTGTGCGGCGTATGGTCTGAGCACTGACAGGCTGACCCCCCACCTTTTCAATCTCTGCAGCAATGCTGACAGCACTCCTGCGCCTATCTTTCAAAGACAGCAGTTGGATGTGACGCTGAGCACGTGCACTCAGCTTCTTTGGACGACCAACGCGAGGTCTGTTCTGAGTGGACCCTGCTCTTTTAAAACGCTGGATGATCTTGGCCACTGTGCTGCAGCTCAGTTTCAGGGTGTTGGCAATCTTCTTGTAGCCTTGGCCATCTTCATGTAGCGCTACAATTCATCTTTTAAGATCCTCAGAGAGTTCTTTGCCATGAGGTGCCATGTTGGAACTTTCAGTGACCAGTATGAGAGAGTGTGAGAGCTGTACTACTAAATTGAACACACCTGCTCCCTATGCACACCTGAGACCTAGTAACACTAACAAATCACATGACATTTTGGAGGGAAAATGACAAGCAGTGCTCAATTTGGACATTTAGGGGTGTAGTCTCTTAGGGGTGTACTCACTTTTGTTGCCGGTGGTTTAGACATTAATGGCTGTATATTGAGTTATTTTGAGGGAAGAATAAATTTACACTGTTATATAAGCTGCACACAGACTACTTTTCATTGTGTCAAAGTGTCATTTTGTCAGTGTTGTCCCATGAAAAGATATACTTAAATATCTGCAGAAATGTGAGGGGTGTACTTACTTTTGTGATACACTGTATCTATGAACAAGGTCTGCTAGTTTTAGCATGTGAAGGGCGGGTTTAGACAGACTTTGAGCTGGATATTTGTGCTGGACTTGGCAACCCTGGGTAGAGTTGAATTGTTCGGCGTTGGTTCCAGTTGCTGCTGGAAGTAAACAGACCGAGTACAAGTACAGTCTGTGTTCCTGTAGTTATGAACTGCTCTCATTCTCAGCAGTTTGAACAGGATTTGAACGGAAGGTAAAGCTTTTATTTTCAGGTTTTGTTTCTTCAGGTTTTGTTTCCTCAGTGAGCTCGTATCACTGCTCAGAATGTAGAAAGTGTTTCAGTAAATCCAACAGTTCACATATTTCTACACCATAAATACAGATAAATCTATAGGTGGGTGTTTCCTCTCATAGTTTTCTTATTGTTCCTCATATACAGTAGAAACTAATTCACACAAATATACATACAGCATTTTACATGACTTAGATTCTTAGGCCTATCATAAAAGCTTTATCTAAGTTCATGTCATTTCACTTTACAGAATAGCCTTTCAATTCCTTGTTTGTGTTTAGGATTAAATGTAAATAACTTATCTGCTGAGATAAATAGGTGTAGTTTGACTTCACCCATCATGCTTTGTGGCTCCATCTACTTCATTTGCACATGTTCCATAGATAATGAGCTAGTACTTCACACAAGAAGGTGTGAATGGTTGTCTGATGATTGACCAATGCAGAATTTTTAACTCGTCTTGGGTCTTTGTCCTCAACTCTATTTAAGGACTAAACTCTAGACCTGAGAATAAAGAAAATAAAATGATATTCCACTACTGCATGTACAGAAAAAGCTATGTGTACTTTCTTTTTCTACTAATATCCACTAGAACTGTTCTGCTTCAATTATCAAATGTACATGATGGTATGAATATGATCATTAATCATTACATGTAATGTGGTGTAATGTACCAACCTCAGATCTGAATCTGTTTTTGTTCTTTATTCAAGTTTAATCTACTTTAATAAACACAGAACAACTTTTACTTTCAAGTGGAAGAATTTTACCCTGGTATTTATGGTGTTTGCAAGAATTCTTCATATTATGAATGCTAAGTTTTCATAAATGATTAGCCTCTTGCTTTAACACGTCTAGGTCTACACTACAAAATTCTAGTCTTTAGATGATTTCCACTTAGCAAATAATGAACCGTCCTCAACCAGAATGTACATGAGAAGGTGTGAATGGAGGGCTGTGGACTGAACAGTGTTGCATTGTTCTATCATCATGAGTCTTTGTTCTTTGTCTTTATCTATAGACCAAATTAGTGGTAGCTGATTTGTTGTGGTGTTTTTGTACTAAGTTTTGTCACTGTTTCAGGATCTTTTATTTGAAAAGCTGCGTCTCCATCTAGTGGTGCTAGAAATACATTACAGCTTATTGCTTGGGTACTGACATTGACATTATTATTATTTTAAATTTATAATTTTTAATTGTTGACGTTGTGTTTGTTGTAATAAAAAAAAACTCATCATGTTTTAAAGTGTAAAAGCATAAACAGCACCGTGTTTAAGGATGAATCCTCTTGTGCTTATAGACTTGTTGGATTGTAGTGTTATTTTTAAGCTTCTACTGGTGTGAATGTGTGAGTTGGAAAACAAAACATGACATTATTTGTCCTTAACTCAGTTCCTTTAGTTCATTTCAAAGAGTCGTTCAATAGAATCGGTTCGTTCGGGAACGACTCATCCCTCATCACAGTAACTGTAATGTCATTACAAATATGTAACTGTAACGCGTTACATTACTTCGTTACAGATAAAAAGTAATCACGTGACTGCACCGCGTTCCCCCCAACACTGTAGCTGAGAGATACAGGGCTAATGGAGATGTTTTACTGCTAAGCTGCTGTTCAACTCCAGTCCAGTTGGTGGCGGTGGTGCGTTTTAAGTTGTTCTGCCAACCGCCATTAAACATCATAAGAAGAACAAGAAGCTGCTGTGTTTGTACTGTAGAGCCTCATCTGTAAGTAAAATATGTATTTAATTATAACCCTTATATTTAATTATAACCACATTCTAATTAATAATAAAACTAGAGTTTATAATAAAACATCACTGTGAGGATTTAAGGAGCTTTAACTCCAAACAAACTATTAGCTACTCCACTAACTGTTAGCATCACACATGATTCAGTGCTGAGGAACCGATTCATTGAACCGATGAATCAGTCGATTGTAACGGATTCAGAGTTTATTCATTATTAAATCTCACATTTTGATATAAACGCGTCACATTTTCAGCTTTGTTTACAGTTTTAATGTTTGATACAAACAGCGAGTTCTTGTAGCTTTGTTTACAGGTTGTTTTACAGGTTTATAGTAAAAGTTAAAAGTATTAGTACAGCACTGTTATTGGGAGTGGATGAGAAACTAGATGTAAAGAACATCAGACTTAATCATTTCACTTTGGGCCACAAAACCACTTTCACCAAACTCAAAGGGTTGTTTCCCAGACAGGGATTAAGGCTTATAGTCCAGGACTACATTTAGCTTTAAATAGAGAATCTCCATTCAAAATGCTGTGTAGTCTAGGACTAGGCTTAATCCCTGTCTGTGAAACCAACCCAAAAAGTTCTATTAGAAGTCTTTTCTGTCTGATGCTGCTCAGTCCCACAATAGTTTCAACATTTTCACTCTGTTTACAGCCTCACAGCATTAAAAATAAACAGTTAAAACAGTCTGAAAGAGTTTTCCTGGATTTCTCTTTAATAGGGAATAAAGTACATTTGTCTATCTGTCCGTCTGCCTGTCAGATCTTTTAATAATGCAGTCAGCAGAAGAGGGACACGTCACCCCCATAGATCTACAAAATGAAGGATTCCAAGAGAAACTAATAAAAAAGGAGGAGGAAGAAGATGGAAGTTACTTCTGTAAGTACATGTGGAGCAATTTGCCATGTTAGTACAGTACAGTTTGGTTAGTATAGTAGAAATAATAAGAGAATAGTGGATAGTGGGATTAGAACCTGTACTGTACCGTACTGTCCTGTGTAGAAGTGCTGATACTTCCAGTCTGGATTAAATCTAAGTAGTATTTATTTGTGGTAACTAAACCCAAAACCTTCAGTTTCCTCCAGTTGTTGAGTTTCTTCTTCACATATTGATGAATTTCAGGTGAAGGATCTTTAATCCCTGTGGAACACGTCACCTCTGAGGAACACCTCACCCCAGAAGACCAACAGTGTGGAGGTTTCCAGATGAAGCCTGTGAAGAAGGAAGAACCTGAAGATAAAGATGAACTCAGTAAGTAAAAATAACATTTATTATTGAATTTATTTGTGTCTATCACTAATACTAACACTAACAGCACCACTAAACCCTCACAGTCACGCAAACGACTCTAATCTCTATTTACACAAATAAAGAAAACCGTCGAGCCCAACTTGTGAGAATCTGTTCAGCCATGATAATAGAGACAGCAGCTGATCTGGTGTTAAGAACCACACAAACTACAATAATAATAATAGTAATAAGTTTAACTTATATAGCGCCTTTCAGCAAACTCAAGGTCGATGTACAATGACTAAACAAACATAACAGAAGAGATAGATTATACATAGAATTCAAGAAGAAAAATAAAAGTATTGTGTATAGAGAAATTCACAGAGAGAAGAGATCCAGCAAAGAGTCGAGCAGAGAGTTCTAGAGTGCCTCCCATAGTGGACAACCTAAGAAATTAATCATTCATGATGCGTCATGGTACAGGACTTTATCCTCGGATCTCAGTTTAACATTTACTAACAATCTTTATTATTTATAATGTTATAAATGTATTTGATTATTTATAATGTTATAAATGTATTTGATTATTTATAATGTTATAAATGTATATGATTATTTATAATGTTATAAATGTATTTGATTATTTATAATGTTATAAATGTATTTGATTATTTATAATGTTATAAATGTATTTGATTATTTATAATGTTATAAATGTATTTGATTATTTATAATGTTATAAATGTATTTGATTATTTATAATGTTATAAATGTATATGATTATTTATAATGTTATAAATGTATTTGATTATTTATAATGTTATAAATGTATATGATTATTTATAATGTTATAAATGTATTTGATTATTTATAATGTTATAAATGAATTTGATTATTTATAATGTTATAAATGTATTTGATTATTTATAATGTTATAAATGTATTTGATTATTTATAATGTTATAAATGTATATTATTATTTATAATGTTATAAATGTATTTGATTATTTATAATGTTATAAATGTATTTGATTATTTATAATGTTATAAATGTATTTGATTATTTATAATGTTATAAATGTATTTGATTATTTATATTGTTATTAATGTATTTGATTATTTATAATGTTATAAATGTATTTGATTATTTATAATGTTATAAATGTATTTGATTATTTATAATGTTATAAATGTATATGATTATTTATAATGTTTTAAATGTATTTGATTTTTCATAATGTTATAAATGTATTTGATTATTTATAATGTTTTAAATGTATTTGATTATTTATAATGTTATAAATGTATTTGATTATTTATAATGTTATAAATGTATTTAATTATTTATATTGTTTTAAATGTATTTGATTATTTATAATGTTATAAATGTATTTGATTATTTATAATGTTATAAATGTATTTGATTATTTATAATGTTTTAAATGTATTTGATTATTTATAATGTTATAAATGTATTTGATTATTTATAATGTTATAAATGTATTTGATTATTTATAATGTTATAAATGTATTTATTATTTATAATTTTATAAATGTATTTGATTTTTTATTATGTTATCAGTGTATTTGATTATTTATAATGTTATCAGTGTATTTGATTTTTTATGTTATAAATGTATTTGATTATTTATAATGTTATAAATGTATTTATTATTTATGTTATAAATGTATTTATTATTTATAATGTTATAAATGTATTTATTATTTATAATGTTATAAATGCATTTGATTATTTATAATGTTATAAATGTATTTGATTATAATGTTATAAATGTATTTGATTATTTATAATGTTATAAATGTATTTAATTATTTATAATGTTATAAATGTATTTGATTATTTATAATGTTATAAATGTATTTGATTATTTTTAATGTTATAAATGTATTTGATTATTTATAATGTTTTAAATGTATTTATTATTTATAATGTTATAAATGTATTTGATCATTTATAATGTTATAAATGTATATGATTATTTATAATGTTATAAATGTATTTGATTATTTATAATGTTATCAGTGTATTTGATTTTTTATGTTATAAATGTATTTGATTATTTATAATGTTATAAATGTATTTGATTATTTATAATGTTATAAATGTATTTGATTATTTATAATGTTATAAATGTATTTGATTATTTATATTGTTATTAATGTATTTGATTATTTATAATGTTATAAATGTATTTGATTATTTATAATGTTATAAATGTATTTGATTATTTATAATGTTATAAATGTATATGATTATTTATAATGTTTTAAATGTATTTGATTTTTCATAATGTTATAAATGTATTTGATTATTTATAATGTTTTAAATGTATTTGATTATTTATAATGTTATAAATGTATTTGATTATTTATAATGTTATAAATGTATTTAATTATTTATATTGTTTTAAATGTATTTGATTATTTATAATGTTATAAATGTATTTGATTATTTATAATGTTATAAATGTATTTGATTATTTATAATGTTTTAAATGTATTTGATTATTTATAATGTTATAAATGTATTTGATTATTTATAATGTTATAAATGTATTTGATTATTTATAATGTTATAAATGTATTTGATTATTTATAATTTTATAAATGTATTTGATTTTTTATTATGTTATCAGTGTATTTGATTATTTATAATGTTATCAGTGTATTTGATTTTTTATGTTATAAATGTATTTGATTATTTATAATGTTATAAATGTATTTATTATTTATGTTATAAATGTATTTATTATTTATAATGTTATAAATGTATTTATTATTTATAATGTTATAAATGTATTTGATTATTTATAATGTTATAAATGCATTTGATTATTTATAATGTTATAAATGTATTTGATTATAATGTTATAAATGTATTTGATTATTTATAATGTTATAAATGTATTTAATTATTTATAATGTTATAAATGTATTTGATTATTTATAATGTTATAAATGTATTTGATTATTTTTAATGTTATAAATGTATTTGATTATTTATAATGTTTTAAATGTATTTATTATTTATAATGTTATAAATGTATTTGATCATTTATAATGTTATAAATGTATATGATTATTTATAATGTTATAAATGTATTTGATTATTTATAATGTTATAAATGTATTTGATTATTCATAATGTTATAAATGTATTTGATTATTTATAATGTTATAAATGTTTTTGATTATTTTCTGCTTCAGAACTGAACAAGGATTTCTGCTGCTCCTCGTGTCCACGTTCCTCTACAACCCAAAATCAGCTCCACAATCACATCAAGAGCTGCAACCATGATAAATATGAGACTCTGGTGAAGATTAAGACTGAACATGAGGATCTGACGCCCACCAGAAGCTCCAGTAATCAGCAAACGTCCTCTGGTACTGTCAGCATTAACACCTCTCTCAGTCCCACACAGGAAGAAGGAAACGTCTGCTCACAGTGTGGGAAGAGCTTCAGGTACCAGTGTCATCTCAAAATACACCAGCACATTCACACAGGAGAGAAACCGTATCAGTGCTCACAGTGTGGGAAGAGTTTTATTACACAGGGTAATCTCAAAATACACCAGCGCATTCACACTGGAGAGAAACCATATCAGTGCTCACAGTGTGGAAAGAGTTTTAATACAAAGAGTGAGCTCAAAATACACCAGCGCATTCACAGTGGAGAGAAACCGTATCAGTGCTCACAGTGTGGGAAGAGTTTTAATCAACAGAGTCAGCTCAAAACACACCAGCGCATTCACAGTGGAGAGAAACCGTATCAGTGCTCACAGTGTGGAAAGAGTTTTAATCAACAGAGTCATATCAAAAGACACCAGCACATTCACACTGGAGAGAAACCATATCAGTGCTCACAGTGTGGTAGGGGTTTTAATACAAAGAATGATCTCATAACCCACCAGCGCATTCACACCGGAGAGAAACCATATCAGTGCTCACAGTGTGGAAAGAGTTTTAATACAAAGGGTGAGGTTAAAATACACCAGCGCATTCACACTGGAGAGAAACCGTATCAGTGCCCACAGTGTGGGAAGAGTTTTATTCAACTGAGTCATCTCAAAATCCACCAGCGCATTCACACTGGAGAGAAACCGTATCAGTGCTCACAGTGTGGGATGAGTTTTAATCAACAGAGTCATATCAAAATCCACCAGCGCATTCACACTGGAGAGAAACCGTATCAGTGCTCACAGTGTGGGATGAGTTTTAATCAACAGAGTCATATCAAAATCCACCAGCGCATTCACACTGGAGAGAAACCGTATCAGTGCTCACAATGTGGGAAGAGCTTTAATACAAAGAGTGCTCTTAAAAGACACCAGGGCATTCACACTGGAGAGAAACATTAGCTGCATCCAGAATCGCATACTAACAGAGTCTGTACTAGATTGTAGGAAGTACGCAGCGCTTTCAGTACAGAAGTGTGCAGTATGCACACAACACTAGGGGTGGGCGATATGGCTTTTAAAAAATATCACGATATCTTTGCGATAACGATATTCACTCACGATACATAAGAACACTTTTGTTTTGCAGACACTCAGGAAATTTAAGGTACAAATGTTACTAAATGTCCATTAAATTAAGCATCACTTCCAGTAGGGCTGGGCAATATGGATAAAAAACTCATATTCCCATATAAATATACGATATAATGTAAACTTAAAGTACACCGCATTCCTAATTATTATGCAAATTGGATTTAAGTGTCATAAAGATTACATTTTTTGTTTCTCAATTTAGCTCATGGATGGTATTGTGTCTCATGGCTCTTTGGATCACTGAAATCAATCTCAGACACCTGTGATAATTAGTTTGCCATTTAAAGGAAAACTACTTAAGAAGGACGTTCCACATTATTAAGCAGGCCACAGGTTTCAAGCAATATGGGAAAGAAAAAGGATCTCTCTGCTGCCGAAAAGCATCAAATAGTGCAATGCCTTGGACAAGGTATGAAAACATTTGATATTTCACAAAAACTTAAGCCTGATCTTCATACTGTGAAGAGATTCAGAGCACAGACGGGTTCGTGCAGATAAAGGCAGAATGAGGAAGGTTTCTGCCAGACAAATTCATCGGATTAAGAGAGCAGCTGCTAAAATGCCATTACAAACCAGCAAACAGGTATTTGAAGCTGCTGGTGCCTCTGGAGCCACTTTGTTCCATGGTACAAAAAGAAGAACCGTGCCTTCTGCTGCAAAATCATCTTCATGCATGACAAATCTCGTGCTGCAAAGATTACCTCTGTGTCATTGGCTGCTATGGGCATAAAAGGAGATAAACTCGTGGTGTGGCCACCATCCTCCCTGACCTTAACCCTATTGAGAACCTTTGGAGTATACTCAAGCAAAAGATCTATTATGGTGGGAGGCAGTTCACATCAAAACAGCAGCTCTGGGAGGCTATTCTGACATCCTGCAAAGAAATTCAAGCAGAAACTCTCCAAAAACTCACAAGTTCAATGGATGCAAGAATTGTGAAGGTGATATGAAAGAAGGGGTCCTATGTTAACATGTAACTTGGTCTGTTAGGATGTTTTTGATTGAAATATCTTTTGATTTCAGTGAATGCTGCCAATTCAACAAATGACCATTTTCAGTTCTTTACAACCTATAAAATGTTTTGAAACTCTGTTGTGCAAAATAATTTGGAACAGTGATTTTTTTTAATTTTTGAAGAATATACTGTTATCAATGGGAGGTTTGTTCAATAATTGTTCATTTTTAATCAGTTCAACTGATGAAATAATAAAAATGTTACGCCGCGCCCCCTGTTCTGACCTGTGTCTGTTGTAGTTTTTCCTGCCCTTGTAATTCATTCTTCTTTGAAAAAAAAAAGAAAAAAAAAAAAGGTTATTGTAAGAAAAAGAACGTTGTTGTCTAACATCTGACCTGTCATGTAATGTGAATTACAAATATACAGTGTATCACAAAAGTGAGTACACCCCTCACATTTCTGCAGATATTGAAGTATATCTTTTCATGGGACAACACTGACAAAATGACACTGACACAATGAAAAGTAGTCTGTGTGCAGCTTATATAACAGTGTAAATTTATTCTTCCCTCAAAATAACTCAATATACAGCCATTAATGTCTAAACCACCGGCAACAAAAGTGAGTACACCCCTAAGAGACTACACCCCTAAATGTCCAAATTGAGCACTGCTTGTCATTTTCCCTCCAAAATGTCATGTGATTTGTTAGTGTTACTAGGTCTCAGGTGTGCATAGGGAGCAGGTGTGTTCCATTTAGTAGTACAGCGCTCACACTCTCTCATACTGGTCACTGAAAGTTCCAACATGGCACCTCATGGCAAAGAACTCTCTGAGGATCTTAAAAGACGAATTGTTGCGCTACATGAAGATGGCCAAGGCTACAAGAAGATTGCCAACACCCTGAAACTGAGCTGCAGCACAGTGGCCAAGATCATCCAGCGTTTTAAAAGAGCAGGGTCCACTCAGAACAGACCTCGCGTCGGTCGTCCAAAGAAGCTGAGTGCACGTGCTCAGCGTCACATCCAACTGCTGTCTTTGAAAGATAGGCGCAGGAGTGCTGTCAGCATTGCTGCAGAGATTGAAAAGGTGGGGGGTCAGCCTGTCAGTGCTCAGACCATACGCCGCACACTACATCAAATTGGTCTGCATGGCTGTCACCCCAGAAGGAAGCCTCTTCTGAAGTCTCTACACAAGAAAGCCCGCAAACAGTTTGCTGAAGACATGTCAACAAAGGACATGGATTACTGGAACCATGTCCTATGGTCTGATGAGACCAAGATTAATTTGTTTGGTTCAGATGGTCTCAAGCATGTGTGGCGGCAATCAGGTGAGGAGTACAAAGATAAGTGTGTCATGCCTACAGTCAAGCATGGTGGTGGGAATGCCATGGTCTGGGGCTGCATGAGTGCAGCAGGTGTTGGGGAGTTACATTTCATTGAGGGACACATGAACTCCAATATGTACTGTGAAATACTGAAGCAGAGCATGATCCCCTCCCTCCGGAAACTGGGTCGCAGGGCAGTGTTCCAGCATGATAATGACCCCAAACACACCTCTAAGACGACCACTGCTTTATTGAAGAGGCTGAGGGTAAAGGTGATGGACTGGCCAAGCATGTCTCCAGACCTAAACCCAATAGAACATCTTTGGGGCATCCTTAAGCGGAAGGTGGAGGAGCGCAAAGTCTCGAATATCCGCCAGCTCCGTGATGTCATCATGGAGGAGTGGAAAAGCATTCCAGTGGCAACCTGTGAAGCTCTGGTAAACTCCATGCCCAGGAAAGTTAAGGCAGTTCTGGGAAATAATGGTGGCCACACAAAATATTGACACTTCAGGAACTTTCACTAAGGGGTGTACTCACTTTTGTTGCCGGTGGTTTAGACATTAATGGCTGTATATTGAGTTATTTTGAGGGAAGAATAAATTTACACTGTTATATAAGCTGCACACAGACTACTTTTCATTGTGTCAAAGTGTCATTTTGTCAGTGTTGTCCCATGAAAAGATATACTTAAATATCTGCAGAAATGTGAGGGGTGTACTCACTTTTGTGATACACTGTATTGTCTGGCCCTTTAAGAATGTTAAGTGTACTATGCTAGGGCATAGGGAGCAAGTGTGTAGGGAAGATATCAGAAATGATCGATTTCGGTTGTGCTTATGTTCTTCTGTTTGTTTGCACTGAACTTGTGTGACATAAAAAGTAGCGTTCTGCTTCCTGCACTTTTAAGAAACGCAAATTACCACAGAGACACATTAACGTGGCACAAACAGCCCAATAAAAATCGTTTGATTAAAATTTTACATAGCACTTTAGGCTTGCCTGGTTTTTTACAATGGTGGAATAACACCCATGCTC
This sequence comes from Trichomycterus rosablanca, assembly GCF_030014385.1. Lineage (NCBI taxonomy): Eukaryota > Metazoa > Chordata > Actinopteri > Siluriformes > Trichomycteridae > Trichomycterus > Trichomycterus rosablanca. The sequence goes on along the minus strand of NC_086001.1, from coordinate 17,359,886 downwards.
TTATGGCCTTGTTCTCTCAGCTCCACTTTTACTGCAGCGTTTTCTGATTTGGTGGCATGATCAGTAAAGATGGTCTCTACTTCTTCAGTGCAGTGCATTGCTGGAACATGCTTGAGTTACCCAGGTGAAATTGCTGTGGCAGGCAGGTCACAGTTGTCCAAAGTGGAAAGTTGTATTAAGTTGTCCAGCACCAGGCTTTCCTTAACTGCAGTTGGGAATTTCTGTGACATGTTGCCCCAGTTCTCACCTCACCATCACTTTCTGTGGTGGGGTTGGTGTCGCAGGTTAGCTGGCCATGGGTGCTTCCTGAAATGCAGCTTCAAAGATTTTGGTAAGGGCCACCCATGTTAGACTCTTCTATAGGTGCAGGTCACTCCATGGCACCGGTGATCTGTACTACCTTTACTGCCTTACTTCAACCCACTGTTGTGGCTACCAGCTCAGATTGCTGCTGGTACACCAAACAACTGCTGCAGCTTTCAAAGCGATGCATCTATGCTGGTTCAAGGTAGACAGCAAAAGCTGTAAATGATGTGTGTCCTTTATCACTATTAAAGGGGCAGTTGTAGCCTAGTATAGTTGTAGCCCAGCGGTTAAGGTACTGGACTAGTAATCAAACGGTGGCTAGTTCAAACCCCACCACTGCCAGGTGGCTAATGTTGGGTCCTTGAGCAAGGTCCTTGACCCTCAATTTTAAAAGTGTATTTCATCCAAACATGGTAGAATTAAAGTGTACTCAAAATGTGAAACAAAAAAACACCATGTAGTAACACAAATGAGAACTGTACATCATCAAAATCTTAAGTCCTAATAATTTTGTTCCGATCTTTTGGAACCTTTTGACAATACTCTTTGGCATCCAGGCAGCTGTGGACATCTTTTGGTAAACATGAAATGGATATGATGGCAGGCAGTCGTTGGCAAACTGTCTCTTTTCTGCAAAATGAGAAAGAAATAACTGTCTCAAACTACAGATATAGGTTGGTTGTTAAACTAAAAACAACTGGTGCCAACTGGAAGAACAGAGGCTGGTTTAATCACATTTAACTCATTGATAAGTAAAAAGATAAGGCACTGCAAACAGATGGTTAATACAGTACATTTTTGAAAAATAGTATCAATTAATAAAGATGCTTACCTTTCATTCTGAATCAGGTGTACTTCTTCTGTTGTGACTTCTTCCAAATTAAGTCATCTCCTTGTACTGACACACAAAGTCTCTAAATTTTAATTGTTTTTTGAAAGACTTGTCAAAAAGATAGGCACTCATGGCTTCTGTACGTTCACGGTCTACAGTCTCTCCGTCCACATCGTTGTCTAAAATGGGTGAAAAAAGATCGGCATTACATTAGTCTTGTAGGTGAAAGTCAAAAGCTTAATAACTATTTACAACTGGCAGGTAGTTTTGCTATTTAAACATAATCATAATACCATTTTCAATGCAGTTTAGAATGTACAGTGATGTACAAAACTATAGTACTTTTGCAACTCAAAACATTTTACAGTACAAGGGCTGGATCCAAAAATTCACCGCGGTCACGCCATCTGCACTTTAAAAAAGCTTGGTCGCGCTATCTGCACTTAAAGTTTTACTGCGCGTTTAAACCGTGTTATACGGTAATCAAAGCGTCGAACAGACTGAACCTGCTTTTTATAGCTTAATAAACATAATGTACTGTATTATAATACACAAAAACCACTACATTAAACAAGAGCATTCATTCTGTTATTAATGGAATTAATTACAAATGTTTTTACTGTGAGAAAAGTGTCTATTTGGTTGAATACAGACCCCTCTTTAAAGATCAATAAAATCAACAAATCAAATTGTTATCAGGTTTTACCCATACTGGCATTAAGTACACTTACTATAGTACACATAGTGTGATTTTGGGACAATTATACTGTAGGAATTTAAAATAATGGGATGTCAAACTTATGTAAAATGTCAATTCGGTTGTGATTAAACCATTATTTGAAGATCAATAAAATAAACAAATCAAATTGTTATCAGGTTTCACCCATACTGGCATTAAGTACACTTACTCTAGTACACATGGCGTCATTTTGGGACAATTTTACTGTAGGAATTTAAAATAATGGCATGGCAAACTTAAGAAAAATGTCAATTGGGTTGTGTTTACACAATATTTAAAGTCCAATAAAATTAACAAAACAAATTGTTATCAACTTCCATCCATACTGTCATGAAGAACACTTACTCTAGTACTTATGGTGTGATTTTGGGACATTTTTACTGTAGGAATTTGAAATAATGGCATGGCAAACTTAAGAAAAATGTCCATTTGGTTGTGATTGGACCATTATTTGAGAATCAATAAAATCAACAAATCAAATTATCATCAGGTTTTACCCATACTGGCATTAAGTACACTTACTATAGTACACATAGTGTGATTTTGGGACAATTTTACTGTAGGAATTTAAAATAATGGGATGACAAACTTAAGAAAAATGTCAATTCAGTTGTGATTAAACCATTATTTGAAGATCAATAAAATTAAGAAATCAAAATGTTATCAGGTTTTACCCATACTGGCATTAAGTACACTTACTCTAGTACACATGGTGTGATTTTGGGACAATTTTACTGTAGGAATTTAAAATAATGGGATGTCAAACTTAGGTCAAATGTCAATTTGGTTGTGTTTAGATCACTATTTGAAGATCAATAAAATTAACAAATCAAATTGTTATCAGGTTTCACCCATACTGGCATTAAGTACACTTACTCTAGTACCCATGGTGTGATTTTGGGACAATTTTACTGTAGGAATTTGAAATAATGGGATGTAAAACATATGTAAAATGTCCATTCGGTTGTGATTACACTATTATTTGAGGATCAATAAAATCAACAAATCAAATTGTTATCAGATTCCACCCAAACTGGCATTAAGTACACTTACTCTAGTACACATGGCATCATTTTGGGACAATTTTACTGTAGGAATTTAAAATAATGGGATGTCAAACTTAAGAAAAATGTCAATTGGGTTGTTTTTACACTACATTTAAAGTCCAATAAAATTAACAAAACAAATTGTTATCAACTTCCATCCATACTGTCATGAAGAACACTTACTCTAGTACTTATGGTGTGATTTTGGGACATTTTTACTGTAGGAATTTGAAATAATGGCATGGCAAACTTAAGAAAAATGTCCATTTGTTTGTGATTGGACCATTATTTGAGAATCAATAAAATCAACAAATCAAATTATCATCAGGTTTTACCCATACTGGCATTAAGTACACTTACTATAGTACACATAGTGTGATTTTGGGACAATTTTACTGTAGGAATTTAAAATAATGGGATGACAAACTTAAGAAAAATGTCAATTCAGTTGTGATTAAACCATTATTTGAAGATCAATAAAATTAAGAAATCAAAATGTTATCAGGTTTTACCCATACTGGCATTAAGTACACTTACTCTAGTACACATGGTGTGATTTTGGGACAATTTTACTGTAGGAATTTAAAATAATGGGATGTCAAACTTAGGTCAAATGTCAATTTGGTTGTGTTTAGATCACTATTTGAAGATCAATAAAATTAACAAATCAAATTGTTATCAGGTTTCACCCATACTGGCATTAAGTACACTTACTCTAGTACCCATGGTGTGATTTTGGGACAATTTTACTGTAGGAATTTGAAATAATGGGATGTAAAACATATGTAAAATGTCCATTCGGTTGTGATTACACTATTATTTGAGGATCAATAAAATCAACAAATCAAATTGTTATCAGATTCCACCCAAACTGGCATTAAGTACACTTACTCTAGTACACATGGCATCATTTTGGGACAATTTTACTGTAGGAATTTAAAATAATGGGATGTCAAACTTAAGAAAAATGTCAATTGGGTTGTTTTTACACTACATTTAAAGTCCAATAAAATTAACAATTCAAATTGTTATCAAGTTCCACCCATACTGCCATTAAGTACACTTACTCTAGTACCCATGGTGTGATTTTGGGACAATTTTACTGTAGGAATTTAAAATAATGGCATGGCAAACTTATGTAAAGCGTCAATTCAGTTCAGTTTACACCACATTTAAAGTACAATAAAATTAACAAATCAAATTGTTATCAAGTGCCACCTATACTGTCATAAAGAACACTTACTCTAGTACTCATGGTGTGATTGTGGGACAATTTTACTGTAGAAATTTGGAGTAATGTGGTGATGAACTTGAGTAAAGTGTCTATTTGGTTGTGTACAAAACACTTCTTGAAGATCAATAACATTAACAAATCGAATTGTTCTCAAGTTCCACCTATACTGTCATGAAGAACACTTACTCTAGTACTCAGTGTGATTTTGGGACATTTTTACTGTAGGAATTTAAAATAATGGCATAACAAACTTTTGTAAAATGTCAATTTGGTTGTGTTTACACTATATTTAAAGTCCAATAAAATAAACAAATCAAATTGTTATCAAGTACCACTCATATAGTCATGAAGAACACTTACTCTAGTACTCATGGTGTGATTTGTGGACATTTTACTCTAGGAATTTGAAATAATGGCATTGCAAACTTGAGGAAAGTGTCTATTTGGTAGTGTACAGACCATTCTTTGAAGATCAATAACATTAACAAATCAAATTGTTATCAAGTGCCACCTATACAGTCATGAAGAACACTTACTCTAGTACTCAGTGTGATTTTGGGACAATTTTACTGTAGAAATTTGGAGTAATGTGGTGATGAACTTGAGGAAAGTGTCTATTTGGTAGTGTACAGACCATTCTTTGAAGATCAATAACATTAACAAATTAAATTGTTCTCAAGTGCCACCTATACTATCATGAAGAACACTTACTCTAGTACTCATGGTGTGATTTTGGGACATTTTTACTGTAGGAATTTGGAGTAATGTAATAACAAACTTGAGTAAAGTGTCTATTTGGTTGTGTACAGACCAATTTATGAAGATCAATAAAATTTTTGGGACTATTTTATTGTAGGAATCTGGTTTAATGTGATGGCAAACTTATGTTAAGTGTAAAATTACACCAAAAGAACCACGATGAACACTTATTGTAGAGAAATCGGATGGCAAACCTATGTAAAGTGTCTGTGTTAACACCACATTTTGAAGTACAATTAAATAAGCAAATCAAATTATTATTAAAAGCCACCATTACATTCATAAAGAACATTTACTCTTGTATTCATGTTGTGACAATTTACTGTAGGAATTTAGAGTGACAGGATGGCAAATCCACATAAAGTGTACAGGGGTTGGACAATGAAACTGAAACACCTGGCTTTAGACCACAATAATTTATTAGTATGGTGTAGGGCCTCCTTTTGCGGCCAATACAGCGTCAATTCGTCTTGGAAATGACATATACAAGTCCTGCACAGTGGTCAGAGGGATTTTAAGCCATTCTTCTTGCAGGATAGTGGCCAGGTCACTACGTGATGCTGGTGGAGGAAAACGTTTCCTGACTCGCTTCTCCAAAACACCCCAAAGTGGCTCAATAATATTTAGATCTGGTGACTGTGCAGGCCATGGGAGATGTTCAACTTCACTTTCATGTTCATCAAACCAATCTTTCACCAGTCTTGCTGTGTGTATTGGTGCATTGTCATCCTGATACACGGCACCGCCTTCAGGATACAATGTTTGAACCATTGGATGCACATGGTCCTCCAGAATGGTTCAGTAGTCCTTGGCAGTGACGCGCCCATCTAACACAAGTATTGGGCTTCATGACAGTATAGGTGGCACTTGTTAATTTTATTGATCTTCAAAATGGGGTCTGTATTCAACCAAATAGACACATTACTCAAGTTTGTTATCACATTACTCCAAATTTCTACAGTAAAAATGTCCCAAAATCACACCATGAGTACTAGAGTAAGTGTTCTTCATGACAGTATAGATGGAACTTGATAACAATTTGATTTGTTAATTTTATTGAACTTTAAATATAGTGTAAACTCAACCGAATTGAAATTTTAAATAAGTTTGCAATGCCATTATTTCAAATTTGTACAGTAAAAATGTCCCAAAATCACACCATGAGTACTAGAGTAAGTGTTCTTCATGACAGTATAGGTGGCACTTGTTAATTTTATTGATCTTCAAAATGGGGTCTGTATTCAACCAAATAGACACATTACTCAAGTTTGTTATCACATTACTCCAAATTTCTACAGTAAAAATGTCCCAAAATGACACCATGAGTACTAGAGTAAGTGTTCTTCATGATTGTATTGGTGGCACTTGATAACAATTTGATTTGTTAATGGTATTGGACTTTAAATATAGTGTAAACTCAACCGAATTGACATTTTACATAAGTTTGCCATGCCATTATTTCAAATTCCCACAGTAAAAATGTCCCAAAATCACACCATGAGTACTAGAGTAAGTGTTCTTCATGACTGTATGGGTGGCACTTGATAACAATTCGATTTGTTAATTTTATTGGACTTTAAATAGTGTAAACTCAACCGAATTGAAATTTTACATAAGTTTGCAATGCCATTATTTCAAATTTGTACAGTAAAAATGTCCCAAAATCACACCATGAGTACTAGAGTAAGTGTTCTTCATGACAGTATAGGTGGCACTTGATAACAATTTGATTTGTTAATTTTATTGATCTTCAAATAGTGGTCTGTACACTACCAAATAGACACTTTACTCAAGTTTGTTATGCCATTATTTCAAATTCCTACAGTAAAAATGTCCCACAATCACACCATGAGTACTAGAGTAAGTGTTCTTTATGACAGTATAGGTGGCACTTGATAACAATTTGATTTGTTAATTTTATTGATCTTCAAATAGTGGTCTGTACACTACCAAATAGACACTTTACTCAAGTTTGTTATGTCATTATTTGATTATTTCAAATTCCTACAGTAAAATTGCCCCAAAATCACACTGAGTACTAGAGTAAGTGTTCTTTATGACAGTATGGGTGGAACTTGATAACAATTTGATTTGTTAATTTTATTTGACTTTAAAAATAGTGTAAACGCAACCGAATTGACATTTTACATAAGTTTGCCATGCCATTATTTCAAATTCCTACTGTAAAAATGTCCCAAAATCACACCATAGGTACTAAACTAAGTGTTCTTCATGACAGTATAACAATTTGATTTGGTAATGATCTTCAAAATGGGGTCTGTATTCAACCAAATAGACACTTTACTGAAGTTTGTTATGACATTACTCCAAATTTCTACAGTAAAATTGTCCCAAAATTACACTATGTGTACTAGACTAAGTGTTCTTTATGACAGTATAGGTGGCACTTGATAACAATTTGATTCGTTCATTTTATTAGTCTTCAAAGAGCGGTCTGTATACAACCAAATAGGCACTTTACTCACAGTAAAAACATATGTAATGTATTTCATTAATAACAGAATAAATGCTTGTGTTTAATGTAGTGGATTTCGTGTATCAGAATACGGTAGATTATGTTTATTAATCTGTAAACAGCAGCTCTACTCTCATTAACGCTTCGGCTACCGTAAAATACGGTTTAAACGCGCCTGTAAAACTTTAAGTGCAGATAGCGCGACCGAGCTTTTTTAAAGTGCAGATGGCGTGACCGCAGTAAAAATTCGACTGTTCATCGAGTACGGCTTGTGTGTTTAATTTTAGACCTTAAATATTTTTTAAACCAATAAAACACTAAGTAAACACGAAGCAAGCAAATACGCTAAAATAAAGGGCTATAGTTCAGCAATTTTCAAAGAGGAATATTTTTAAATCCTGCCTCTGAATACTGGCATGATAACTCTTTACTTTTCTGATAAAACAGGTTTAAATGAGACCAGTCACAGAAGGTATATAATACAGTCTGTTTTTTGGTTTACTCTTGCAGCTTAAATTAGGTTAACTTACACTAAAGTGGACATTACAGCAAGACATGTAACATCATATGCAAGTAAATTAAAATATTGTGTTAAATCAAAGTTCTGATGAACCATCGCTAAACTTTCTTTGATTCGATTCTTTTGAGTTCACAAAGATTCGAATCGGTAACAGTGATTCCACAGCAAAATGAATTCGGTGAACCGGACATTAAAACAGAACCGATTCAGTTAAATGAATCTTTTCATCGCTGCACAATGTTTACACATTGCACATATTTAACTAAAGTTAGCTACTCCAGCACTCAAAGTAGCAAGACAGCTATAAAGCACCTTAACACCGTGTGTGTTGTATGTTACTGGCATACAAGTTATGGAAATGTAAAACACAATCCATGTTCACTTGCGCGAATTCTGTAACGTTAATGAGGCTTACCATTCACAGGTGCACATCCTACCCATCGATTTGTCCTACCGAGCATGCGCACATCAGTTTTTGACTCGATGCGGGGAACGCCTATAATTCTGTGCTACCCCAGATAGCATACGGAACACCGGCAGTGCCGTAACGTTGCCAGAAGTGGCCCACATCCGTATGCTATCTGGGGTAGCACAGAATTATAGGCGTTCCCCGCATCGAGTCAAAAACTGATGTGCGCATGCTCGGTAGGACAAATCGATGGGTAGGATAAATCGACAGAACACCGGCATCGGCAAACAGCATATGAGCCAAAAGTGGCCCACATATAGGAAATGCTTATATGGCCCACATGTCCCAAAACACATCTGGCAAAGACATGGCACCACTGGCAAACTAAGTGAGCCAGTAATACTGGCTCTTTTATTAAAAATTGTAATGTCCCACTTTCTAAAGCATTCAACAATGCATTAATTTTGCAAATAAATAAAACAAAAACGACAACATTTGCAAAATTAATGAAAATTAATACTACTACCCAGGAAAAAATGTACTGTGAAGTTTTACAGTAAAACTGTTAAGTTTACAGTTGAACCATACTAGTTCACAGTTCTACTGTCACTTTTACAGTTTGACCATGAGTACAAGTGTGAACTCTCATGTTGCCATGAAGTTCATGGTAACCTTTTCAGTGTTTAATAATATTGACTGTAAAGTGTACAGTTCAACTGTAAACATGATATTGTTGAATTGTGAAATTCAGTCAACTTACAGTTTAAAGTTCAACTAAGAATAGTTCATAGTCACATGTTTGATGTTTACAATAATTTACAGTTTAACTATGATCATATAGGTAAATGTCAAGATACAAATATCAAGACAATAATAATGTATATAATATTTATGTATTATTTAAAGGATATATGTGAATGAATGGAGTGTATGTGTGTGGGAGTAAGTTAATTACATGACATGAAAAACATGTCAAAAAGACATTATTTACATCTAAAAAAACTAGATGATTAACAATATTCCAATAAAAAAAGAATACAGCACAGATTTACATATTTATAATATTACAAAAATACAAATAACCTCATGCAGACAGGACAAATATTACATTACATCAATATTACATCAGACAGATGACTTTATAACCTTTTATTATGCCTGTTCTGCACAAACCTCTCTTCTACAGACATGTCAGTCTGGACATCTGGGCATGCGCACATGCGCACTTGAGTTGAGACCGTTATCTCAACCAAGCGTCTCGAGCTTCGCGTCAGGTGAACCGCGCGAAATACAAATTTAGTGTCAGATTTAGTGATTTAATTCTCACAAACGAGTCTGTTAAAGTACGCGCTGTGTGTTTACTTAAATATAAAGTTCCTGCTACATGTGTTATTGAGTCAGAGTTTATTAAAGGACACAAGAATCTGACGACGGTAATCTCGTCAACGGCTAAACTGATACCTGGAAAGTGAGAAATGGATAAAAAGACGTTGGTGAAGCGGCGCCCTGCTAACATGCTAAACTCCTGAAGTTCGATGGTAAGTCATAAACTTAAACAGTTTATAATAATAAACAATAATATCTTTACTGTGCCTGAAATGTTTTTAAAAATAAGTGGCCAAAGAAATAAGAAAGCCGAAAATAACACAGGTCTCAGGATTCTATGTCTTCAAATTAGTTACTTGGGACGTTAGCTAAACCATTAGCATTAACAGTCTGTTAGCTGACGTTAGTTGATTGTGCACTTTTTAAATGTTTAGTAATGTTTGCAGCGCGTTAAGACTCGTGCAATTAGTACTTAGTTTATAGTGTTGTTACAGTGCTGAACTGCACTATAATAAACCTATCACTTTGTATGATTTTAAGTGTACAGATAATATTACTAAGAAATGAACATAGACAAGTTTGTAAATGCTTTTAATACTTCCTACGAGACAATTCACCTTTTATGTCTTATTTATACACATATCTCTACATTAATTAAATGTGGACGTTAACCTGCAAGTTGCTCTTAAAATAGTAAGCCCACCAACAACCCAGGGAAAACCCTGCAGTTGTGCCACTGTGTTTAAGCTACTTTAGCATTCTGTTAACTACATATTTTAAATATGAAATTAAAAACAGTATTTTTATTCCAGGAATGGCCACATGTCAAGGAGGGCTGCTGAGGTTGAGAGAGTCTCAGTGTCCAACAGAGAAGACCCGGGTATTGTAGATAACAGTATCTGCCTACATTTACATCAGCACATAAGGATGGGTTTTCCATATTCTTGTTCATGATAGTAGCAACAAGTTTGATATTCAGTACGTTGCTTTACAACCACATCCACAGAATGTTACTGTTTTTGTAGATAACTCAGATAACTACATATTCTAAATCATTCCATTCTAGGACTATGCTGTAAAAGAGAAAATTGCCTGGATCTGGGAAACTTAAAGTAAGTGCTAGTTGATTTTTTTTTTAATAGATTGTGTTTAAAATATATTTGTGTAAAAACATGTAAAACAACTCATTTATTTACAGTTTTGGTGCTGACAATGTCTTTTCATCTATCCATTCATCCACCTTTGTGCCCGCCTGCATATCTATGTATGCTTAAAGCCCTGACTGTTTTCAACTTCTGTTGGGTGTGTTTCTACGGGGTAAATGCTAAACTGTGTACTGATTGCATAGCTGCTGATTAATTGTTTGATTCTTTTCCTAGTAACTAGTGAATCAGATGGGCCATGCCGATCCATCTTAAGGTAGTCTGGGCTACTAAAATAATGAAATTAAAAAGAGAGAAGATCTGTCTGCGTCAGTGCATTAGTGCAGATGAAGGTAAGTCATGTTTTTCAGCAATAAATATTTTTTGCACCATAAGAATTAATTGTAAGATCACAAAGTTCTTATATCTCGTTATATATTGAGTACTCAAACAACAGATTATATTGAAAAAATGAAATACACGGTACTTTGTCTGTCACTTTAACTTCTGCTTAAGATCAATCAATCTTTTGAACATGTATAAACATATGTCTGCATTTATATATTGATACGCTCACCAAGTATATGCCTTATGATACATCAGATGTAAGACATTGCTGATCAAATATTTTAGGGCCCCTGTAGCTTAGAGGTGATGGTGGCAAATGTTTGATTATTTATTTTATTTCTTTATTTATTTTTGCATTTTTAAAGGTGGCCGAACAGATTTTCCCCATGAAGGAGGTCCAGAAAGTGTACTTCACCAACAAATTCAACTATGTGGACAAGCTAGGAAAACAAGAGGTGTAATTCATGTCACAATTCTCGCCCCCACACACACTCAAAGACACAGGACACATCCAAGCACCCAATACTGCCATAATTAAATGCATAGTGAATGATTATGAATTAGATTTTTCATTATGTATGTATAGAGTTTATATATAGATTTATACCACAATACATTATTCAGTTATATAATTGTATATATTACTATATAATAAAAATATATTATTGTATAATTACCATCGTAAAATAAATTATTAAGTGTAATATAATTATTTTATTATATAACAAATACAATCTATTACTATTATTTTCTATATTACTATTGTTATATTACATTTAACATTACAATATAGAATGCCAAGTTGGTAAATGTGTTATCAGTTTACCATTTAGAAGGAATCCTTACCTGTTGTTTTTGTGTCTGTGTTTGAAATTATACCGTTGCTTAATAAATGGAGTTGTGAGATCTATACATTGTATTGTATTGTATAATGTCAAAGTACAGTAATTACAATCAAAGTAAACTGAAGTTCAGAGTAAAATTGTTTACCAAGTTTACAGTGGAACTGTTAAACTTCAGAGTAAAATAATCAATCAGGTTTATAGTTTTACTATGAAATTGTTATAGTAGAACTGTGAAATAATTCATGGTCAAACTGAAAGTTCGTAGTGGAACTGTCAACTAGATTACTATGAAATTTCACAGTAGAACCATGAAGTGGCCAAATTACCATCAAAAGTTCATAGTAGAACTGTAAAATATTTCACAGTTTTACTATGAAATTTCACAGTACATTTTTTCCTGGGGCGGGAACTTTCTGTGAGGAGCTTTTAGAGGTCTGGTTCCTATCACCACCACTGTGAACAATTCTGATTCGGCAAGTTTCACACCAGACCACTCTGAATGACTGCTTACATCTTAACGCCTTAATTATGCATTACATTGTGCATCTCAACCATTTAATTATGCAGGAAATTGGTGGAGTTCCCCTTTAAGTTAGTTTTATACATAATATTGTACTGTGTCTAATTAGCACTAAATTGCTTTGTGTTCATGCACCGAGACCCTTGCATTTCATTAATGTTTATTTGTGCAAAGTTTCATTTTATATGGATGTTTAATATTGAAATTATTAGAATAAAGTGAGACATTTAAATGTTTGTTGTATTGTTATATTGATGGAAAACATGATTAAGTAATGATTATTAAATCACAGGGTGTGATGATTAATGGGATTGGGAGAGGGGCATCAGTAAAATTTGGATCTGGGCCACATATGGCATGGTAACAGCCCAGTTGTTTTACATGTGGTTGAGTTGTGGGTCATTTCTGGCCCTGCTGGTTTAAAGGTGGCTGAGATGTGGCCCTTTTATGGCTGTAAAACGGCCGAGTTCCGGCAACCACATCTGGCCCTCATCTGTGCCATCATTCCATGTGGTATGTGGGCCGCAAGTAAGTGCCGGACGTGGCCCAGATTCGGGCCATATCAAATTTGCTATCTGGGACCTTTGCCTATTTAATTTTTTGTAGCGGTTAATAACGTGTGGTTTCGTTTTAATTCTTTAAAAAGTTTAAAGTTTAAGTGTATGTAATGCCTTATGTGACTTTAAAAAAAAAAAGCTATATAAAATATGCAAAGTGCTCAACTTAGCTGTACTTGATTGATTACAGTTGAATAACTGTTTATCTAATAACGCTGTGTTAATGTTTTATTTAACCATGGTAATTTGATAATATGTACAGTTAAGGTTGTGTAAAGTTTAAAGTTGAGTTTAAAGTTAATTACTGAGGGAATATGTTGAGCATTTATTACGTGTTTTATGTACTTAGCTATTGGTATGTGTAAAACTATTTTGTTGCTGCTCCCTTGTCAGTTCAGTTCTAATTATTTGAGATTAAGATATGCCTCATAGAGGGTTAGAATATTATTTACTACAAAATGTTTTGTATTTATATTACAGATCTGTAATATACAGTATATACAGTATATATATATATATATATATATACACACACACACACACACACATATACAGTATATATATATATATTGTTATAAGGAGAAGCGGAGGACCCAAGAATGCAGAGAAATATATATATTTATTTGTTATAAACAATATATATTTTATAAAACACAAAATTGGAAAAGGATAACAAAAAACAAATCGGGAGAACCCCGATTGAAGCCGCAGGCGCCGCAGGCAACTGAAAAAGACAAAAATGAAAAATATATAAATAAACACAATACCGCGAGTCACGAACCCGGATCGCCGGCGTGCGAGGCGTTCGTGTACTCACAGAGCTATCTACTAGCTGGAGAAAAAGGGGGAAGTCTCGCGCTTAAAAGGCGCCGAGAACAAACGGTCCCAAAACACGGAGAAGAGAAACCAAAACCGAAACCGGCAAGAGTTTCGGAGTTTCTCGGACCAGCGCTGTCACCAGCTTCGCACCGCTGAGCTGGGAGGAAACCGATCTGCTAAGGGGAAAAAAATAGAGAACACAAAAAGGTTACTGCGCGGATCCGAACCGACGCTGACAGCGCCATAAACAAACGCTTAGCCCACTAGGCTAAGCTGGCACTGAAGGGTCCGCCTAATTTAGCGGATAAGATCTCTTCGCTGTACCGGCGGCTAGGCTAACGTTAGCCACCAGCTAACGGATACAGAGGAGATCTGGCAAAAAGCGAGGAACAGAACAGCAGCGCGAGGACTGCGCGGGGTCGCACCGATCTTTCCCTACCTGGAAAAGAAAACCCTATTTACCTCTGTCTTTCAACATACACACCCGACCATTCTAGTAATGCCCGGGGATACCGAACTGACCCTGAAAAAAGGGGTGCGACTGCACAGCCATTGCGTGTGAAAACAAGAGAGAAGGTGCGACGCCTACAGCTATGCGAGGCTCACTTAAATAGCGCGAGTGCAGCTGCAGGTCGTTGCACTAATTAGGCAGCCTCCTATTTAAAGCTTTGCTGTTCTGTGCTCTGTAACACCTGCGACGCTGGGAGCTGGTGGTGCGTTCACCAGACGCCGCAGGTACCCTAACATATATATATATATATAGTGTGTATAATAGTGTGTATAATATAATATATTATAATATATATAATATATTATATATAATATAATATATATATATATTATATATATATATATATATATATATATATATATATATATATATTCAGATTATTCAGATATTCAGACAAATCGATGTATATATATATATATATATAGTGTGTATAATATAGTGTGTATTATATATATATATATATATATATACTGTATATATATACAGTATATATACTGTATATATATTATACACACTATATTGCCAAAAGAACTCGCTAGCCTGCCTTCACATGCATATGAACTTAAGTTCATCCTAAAAAACTTACCATATAGAAGCACTTTGTAGTTTTACAATTACTGACTGTAGTCCATCTCTTTCTCTACATGCTTTGTTGGCCTCTTTTATGCTGTTTTTCAATGGTCAGGACCCCCACAGAGCAGGTATTATTTAGGTGGTGGATCATGCTGACACTGACATGACGGTGGTGTGTTAGTGTGTGTTGTGCTGGTATGAGTGGATCAGACACAGCAGTGCTGCTGGAGTTTTAAAATACCGTGTCCACTCACTGTCCACTCTATTAGACACTCCTACCTAGTTGGTCCACCTTGTAGATGTAAAGTCAGAGATGATCGCTCATCTATTGCTGCTGTTTGAGTCGGGGATCTTCTAGAACTTCATCAGTGGTCACAGGATGCTGCCCACGGGGCGCTGTTGGCTGGATGTTTTTGGTTGTTGGATGATTTTCAGTCCAGCAGTGACAGTGAGGTGTTTAAAAACTCCAACAGCGCTGCTGTGTCCGATCCACTCATAGCAGCACAACACACACTAACACACCACCACCATGTCAGTGTCACTGCAGTGCTGAGAATGATCCACCACCTAAATAATACCTGCTCTGTGGTGGTCCAGAACAGGGTGAAAGCAGGTTAAAAAGTATGTAGAGAAACATGTGGACTACAGTCAGTAATTGTAGAACTAAAAAGTGCTTCTACATGGTAAGTTTTTCAGGATGAACTCAAGTTCATATGCATGTATAAATAACAGCTGGAGGTGTTATTGTTATTGAACATTTTAAACTAGTTAGAATTTGCTAAACCAGTTTGTAACTTTTGCCAATGTCTCCATCAATTAATAGGAATTATGAAGCCAAGGCAACTTCATGACAGCAGGGCTGAGTGGTGATTTACGACAATGCAAAGGATTACTGATTACTGCATAAGTTGCTCCATGCTGCAAGACAGAGCTGACAAGAGCATGATTGAAATTGTAAATATTTAGAGCAGCTATATTATACAGATTTCATCTAATTTTACCTTTATTATTAAAAAGTCAACATTATTTACTGATTTGTACAGCATTGTTACCTGTTTTTCTCGGGTGCAGTGTGACAGTAGATGGGTACATTTTAATGTGCAGAATTTACACCCGAAATACATATGTAAAAAATGTAGACACTAATCCTCCAGAGACTCAGGATGTGTTGTTGTTAATAAACTAGTTTAACAATTACACAATTATTTGAGATGTATGGGCCACATAGTGGCTCAGTGGGTAGCATTGTCGATTCACAGCAAGAAGGTCCTGGACTCGATTTACAGGTGTGTTCTTTCTTTGTGGAGTTTGCATGTTCTCCCATGTCTATGTGGGGTTTTTTTCCGAGTGCTCCGGTTTTCTCCCACAGTCCAAAGACATGCAAGTGAGGTGAATTGGAGATACAAAATTGTCTATGACTGTGTTTGATATTAAACTTGTGAATTGATAAATCTTGTGTAATGAATAATTACCGTTCCTGTCATGAATGTAATCAACATGATGTTAAAATCCTAATAAAAAAAAATTGAGATATATGTCTGAGAGACAGGTCAATGAATCAAGTGTGCTACCCATCGTTTTTAATGATATATAGACCTATCGAGATGTGCTATGTTAGGATAAATCTTTTGTTCAAAAGGTCCTGAAGAAAGCAGTCGAAGGAAGTCCAGAAAGTACTCTTTAAAACACTTTATTAAGTGTAAAAATAATCTGTGAATATATATCAGAGCTAAGCCGGCCAGCGCTCCTTTTCTCCTGCAGTCTAGACACACCACGTAAGAAAGAGGCAGATCTGAGCCCGCCATCCCTTTTTTTAAACTAGTCTAGGCTCCTCCTACGCCGCTGCTGTTGGAGCCAATGAAATGTGCTAAAAAGCCCCGGGCTCCGCCTCCCCCCTTCGGTATGAGTCAGGGGGGGGGGGGTCCGGGTCACGGCGTCATTTTGAACAATAGACCATGTGGTCTGGATGTAATTTATGTTTAATAATGATATGTTAAAAACCTAACAAGCCCCCCTTGAAAGCATCTTAATGCTTTCACAATAACTTTTAACTATAGGTTAGGTGTTTCTAGATTCTAGGAGAAAAGGATAGCTGTCAGCAACCCCCCAATTTAACCCCTTCTGACTACATGGCCACTGGGCTGAATTTTATACAATAAAACGTTTCTAAAAATAAAAAGGCTACCAGTTAAACTAAAGGAACCGTACCTATCGCAACAGCTCCTAACCCTGAAACAAACAAACAAACAAAAAATAATAAAAACAGGAAATCAAAATAAAGTAATTTAAAAAATAGGAAATCAAACACGAGAAAAATAAAATAAAAACAATGGGTGCGTGGCTTCTACAGGAAGTCCGTTCAGGTTGTCCTCCACCAGACAGAGCTGCAGATATTCAGAAGGGGCCCATAGCTCCTGTGTCTCTGCATGACTCCTAATGTCTTATGGATTCTCCCCTGTCGGCCTTACCTGTTTCCACAGCAGCACAAACATTTCCTAAAAATAGCAGAGTACCAAACATATATACATTGTAAACAATCCTGAACTAACCCCTTGCGTTTTGCAGCTAAACTATGTGTGTTGCACTTAACTAGTGTTTTCAAAGATGGTCTATGTGTCTGCGAACTATATGTTTATGTTTTTTTTTTTTCCTAGTCTAACTAAATTCTCCCCCCTCGTCTTGTTCCGCTCCGTTGATTCCGCTGGACTCTTCTTCCACATAGTCGGTTTTGTCGGGCTTTTCTGCTGTGGGTTGTTCCCTGTAGGCAGGTCCAGTTAGTGCCACTTCTGTCCCTTGGAGTGGGTCTTCCAGTCCCCTCAGTGTCTGCCTCTGCCAGTCCTTCCAAGTCTCCTTCCTTCATCACGGTGTGTGATTAGTAGTGCTGGTCCTCTCTCCTCATCTTGTCTGGTCGGTTTTACCTTTAATTAAGCAGAGTTAGTAGCACTTATACTGCTCGAAGTGGGTCTTCCGGCCCACCTTCAAGGGTATCCTCCTCATCATCATCTACATGATATCTCGACAAATCAGCCAACACCATCTGGATAACTGGTGGATCCTGCCCCCCTCTGCTTCCTCTACTCACTATATCTATTAAAAATTTTTCTATTAATACCCTGATGCACGGGATACCACAACAACAACATATCACTAAAATTACCAATCCTACGCATGCTGACATCACCAAATTTGCAATAACTCCCTTCCATGGCCCAAACATCCCTTCTAGCCACTTAACCCATTCATACACACATACAATCATACAACAGACAAACATATAAGCTACTTACCCAGCCCTCACCGTAGCCACCCCACTCCCAACAACGGGATACACGGCCACGGTGAGCTTAGACACCACTGCCGCAAGGCTTTCTGGGTAAAGCCCGTGCCAGACCCAGTGGCGACGCTACACTGCCCCCTCCCTAATGGTCAACCGTCCCGGTGACCCACTCACCAGCGTCCACTGGGTGGCTCCATGTCTGGACCGCACCCCATTACACTGCCGAGTCGCTCTTCCACCCACTGCTGGACCGGGCACCCTGCCCCTACAGCCACCTGGGCTAGCGCACTCGCACAGACCGGGCATATTGGCTCACCAAACCATCAGAGCCACCCAAACACCACGATCCCACTTCTGACACCAATGTGGCGCCGGCGAGTAAGGAAGGTTAGCGTCAGGGCCGCAAGTGAGCTGCCTTTGGCAGTTCATTCAGTGTTTTAGCGACAGACACCCATTCATACACACATCCCTTCTGAAAAATGTCCCCTGTTTATCGGTTCTGGTTTGTTGCTCCTGAAACAGGTGTAATTGTCTTTATAAGCTTTGATGTTGGTTGGAGTTGGTTCCTGAGTTAGTGGGTGAGACATGGATAAATTCTCTATGTGTTAAATTAGACATTTTAGACCGCTTTAAACAACCTTTCGAGCAAAATCTGTAACACGTATTAAGACAAAGATAAACTGGTTTTAACGAGACACACCCTAGAACAGAAGATTCCTGCCTAGTCGAAGAATACGAGTATTCTTTTAACATTCACTGGCACAACTCACTCGGTTGTCCAAACACAACTCAGACAAGAGAACGTAAACCTCAGTACAACAACAGTGTCTACTGGAAACAAACAATTACTTCACCGCGACCGACAATGGCCCTATGGAAACAAACATATAGTTCAGGGCAATCGACAGTGATCCCCTGGAAACAAACAATTACTTCACCGCGACCGACAATGGCCCTATGGAAACAAACATATAGTTCAGGGCAATCGACAGTGATCCCCTGGAAACAAACAATCACTTCACCGCGACCGACAATGGCCCTATGGAAACAAACATATACTTCAGGGCAATCGACAGTGATCCCCTGGAAACAAACAATTACTTCACAGCGACCGACAATGGTCCTATGGAAACAAACATATAGTTCATTACTTGTCTCTCATACTGCATTAACCCTTCCTGCTATATAAAATTCCCCTTCAAACAGTTCAAACTGATCAGAGCAGAAGGTGCATACACATTACATATAACATTTTCTACACTTATTCTACTTCATCATTGCCGCATGCTAGAGAGCCTTCAAATTTTCTAAATCACATTTTTCCCAATACAAATCACCAATCCACTATTTATTATTTACTCTGCCATACTTAAAATAACAACAGCTCTGCTATATCAACTTCCATCAGTCCTACAAACCCCTGACTTACATTATTTATTCATTCAGATTTTTACCCCAACTTTTGGTCACTGGTACTAACACACCTCCTGCTTCTAACAATACAGACTACATTTCCCACAATCCAACAGACTCTCACATGACCATCTCCTGCTCAGCCAATCCCTCATGCTCATCATCACCAGCGCTTTGATCCACTTTGGCTTTCTTGAATCACATTAAACTCTACTTAAACAGTTCCATTTAGTTAACTCACTGCAAAGTACTACCAACCTATACTATCTCTATTGTATTATTGTTACATCTCCCTACAAATGTCATTAACCCCACATCACTATGGTACCTGCATCCCTACTCTCACTAAAACACAAGCACTTGTAGCTCTTTCTAATTTACTCTTGTAACCAAAACTTTTTCTACACGAATTATTGTTATTCTAATACCTTACTGTAAAATACATCCAAAACCTCTATAAGATGTTACCGAACCCCTCACTTTTTATTATGGAACCCAGATCTTCAGGTGGATGTCTATTAAAACACACTACTGTCCCACACGGTCTTGAGATTTCACTGCATAATGTCTCCATCCAGTCTCACATCAGCTTTCCCTTCCTCTTGTCTGATGATGTCATTACTTTGGCATTCTGTACCTCAGCACCCCATATGCCTCTTGAACACTGCTTTACTCAAACATCAGAATGCAACAACAGCCATGACACACATCTGCAAGATCTGGTATTCATAATTTTCCTCAACCCCCCGCTGGGTTGCTGTGTGTCTGTGAAACCTATGACCTGGGTCTCCAGTCACCCCCCTTCATGTACTTCTCTCCTAACAAGTTATTTTCTTCTCACTATTCCCTCAATCTTTAAATTGCACTCATCTATGATCATGCATAGTATTGCCACAAGGTTTACTGCACCACATTGAACCAATCTAACTTCTTCAATAAACTATATAGTATAAACTGAGTGAGTTGACCTGATCAATTAGCTAGAAAAGATTCATCGGATACAACACACGCATCAAATATTAACAATTGTCAATTAACAATTTCCAAAAAATATTACCAATTAAATTGAATCTTACCGGAGTCCGTGTAAGCAATTATATTTAATCTCCTGAGACCCGAGCTTTGATTTTTTCAATGCATTTTCCCTATTCCTTTTGTTTTTAACCTTGTTAGTTGGGTGACACGGTGGCTCAGTGGGTAGCACCGTCGCACACTGTCACAGCAAGAAGGTCCCCCCTCCGCGGAGTCCGCATGTTGTCGTGTGGGTTTTCCCCGGGTGCTCCGGTTTCCTCCCACAGTCCAGACACGCCAGCGAGGCGAACCAGAGACACTGAACTGTCCATGTCTGTGCCCGATATAACCTGAATCCCGTGCAATGAGCAACCACCGCTCCTGTCATAAATGTAACCAAAGTGCAAAACATAACGTCAAAATCTTAATAAAGAAGCAAACAAACTTTATTAGTGTTCTAGTACTTTTGCTACCACTAGCTGGCAGACAAAAAATGTCCACTAATGGGAACAATCGGTCTAGGTTTAGCAGGTCAAGGAATAAGGCATAACAAAACCAAAATGTAATGTCCTCATATGTGAGGTAAGGCTGAAGATTACCTTCACCAGGCGTCCCTGAATCTGCATGCATATACGTACCTGAATCTGCATACATATCCGTAGGTCTGCCAGTCCAGCTGCCCCAGCACAATGTATCACAGGATTTCATACACAAAGCGGCATTTTAAACATAAATTCTTATTCCTGCCATAATACTCCCCCCTTTTTCAAATTTTACAATCAAATCTTGAAAATAAAATATTAAATAAACCTTCTAAATGTGTTTATCCTGTTGGAAAGCACAGAATTTTAAAGTTAGTTCAATCAAAGTCTGGTGTTAGCTGGACCTGTAAACAAATAATGTCGTTATTGAGCAGTGGAAGGTGTGTAACAGCTTTGTCAGCAGTGTCACCTCTGGCATTGTCCTGTAAAATTGGAACAAAACTTTACTTAAATAGTTCCACTTAAATTGAATAGGAGGGACAATGACACAAAGTATCATTTGTTAAAATTTTAACTAAGCCCACTTGTTTCCTGTCTGTTGCAGCATCTCTGGATGCAAATCCTTTCACAAACATTTCCAATTCAGGATTCCTATCAGGCCCAGAAAAAATAGATAGAGTAATACAGTCATGATGTTCACCATCTCCTGCAATTAGTAAAAAGTGGTAGGATTAAGTACATTACAGCATTTGATAATAATGTTCAATTTTAGAAGTACACTGTAGTATTTATACAATCATTAACTTGATACGTGAGATTTTTTCCTTTCAGTTATAGAACATAATTTGGCACTAACCGAGTTAGATAAGTATAACCCTCAAGATCACTTAGTATAACTACGGATATTTCTGTAGCAGACAGAGACAGAAAGAAAATTCTGCACAAATCCAGAAGGGATCAGAGTCCCTGTCCTGTACAGAAATAGTGGTACCTTCTGGCATTATTTCCAATTTAATTCAAGAGGCAAACAAATGATCACACCTCATAAGATTTATAGGGCTATGAAATCTCACTCTTTACAACTACACAATATTTTAGAAACAGTAATATAATAGCTTTTACCTTTTACTTGTATTCAGCATTTGTATACAGAGAAAAACACGACATCACTCTCAAATAAACATAAGCTTTGACAATATATAATCTAATATATTACCATATGTCCTAATCAGAGGTGGAAAGAGTACCAAAAAATTGTATTCAAGTAAAAGTACTATTACTTTAATTAATCTTTACTTAATTACAAGTAGTTACTACTCTGAAAATCCACTCAAGCAAAAAGTAGAAAGTAACTCATTTAAAATGTACTCACCGAGTAAACAGCAGGGGGTCTCCTCTGTGTAATGTAAACAGGAGTGGATACAAACCTCACAACAGTAGTATTTAATTCAAATGCAATAGAAGAAACATGTTGATACAACAATTAAAACAGTTAGGGATATGTAATGTGTCATTTCAAATGACATAAAACTTTTTCAAAGACACCCACTAGCGATGTGTCGTAAAATGATTCGAATCCATGAATCGGCTCTTCTAACCGAAACAAAGGAACCGACTCTTCCGGCAGTCGCCATGTAAACACGCGGCTCTTCAAAAGGAACCGAGACAAAAGACTCGACTCCCTGTCGCAACTCACTGAATTCGCGATTTCTTTAGCGGTTTTTATTTTTATTTTGCTCGGTAACAGATGCTATTCAAAATGTAACAATTACTAATACAAAACATACTTAAGCAAAAGCAAAATTACAGTCTGTGAAATGTGCTTTAAAAACTACTGTGTTACAGTAACCAGTGCGATCAGAGCGGTAACACTAAGCACTGGATTCGTGTATGTATGTGTATTGATCGAATTTGTTTAAAATCATATCCCCGCTATTGAAACATTCCCCACTTGCGACATATTGATGTCGAATTATTGCCCAGCATTACCCCACACATTAAAACAAAAAACAATATAACAATCTCTCAACAATACATGCAAAGCTCCTAACACGATTAACAAGCGTTGGGTTAGTCAAACATTTTTTAATCTTATTCACTATAACAACTCTGATTAAGGAGATTTTCCTTAATTATGTGTGAAAATGTCCTATGTCACACATGGATGAATTCCACTCTTTCCTGGTTTAAGAACCTTAAAGTTCAAGAACGCTATCTACCTTAAAACACACTTAATAAGGTACCATAAATACTTCATCTTAACTCAGTTATCTTAAGATTATAAAAATAAAGTTGATTATAAAATTAACTGCAGCACTTACCCAATCCAGGCGTACAAAGACAAAGATAGCCGATGGACAAGATACGGCAAGCTGCTCACATAGAGCCAAAAAGGCGGATACCCAGAAAACCACGCTCAGCTCTCCCAGAGCCAAAATGGTGGACAGACAGAAAACCCCACTCAGCTCTCCCAGAGCCAAAATGGTGGACAGACAGAAAACCCCGCTCAGCTCTCCCAGAGCCAAAATGGTGGACAGACAGAAAACCACGCTGCGCTCTCTGGTCCAAAATGGCCGCCGAACAAAAGAAACCACGCTGCGCAACCCAGTGCCAAAATGGCGGACAGACAAAGCCAAAATGGCGGACAGACAGAAAGCCACGCTGCGTTCTCAAGAAACAAAATGGCGGATAGACGGGAGACCACGTTGCATTCCCAAGACAAAATGGCGTACAGACAGAAAGCCACGCTGCGTTCTCAAGAAACAAAATGGCGCCGACAACAAAAGAAACCACGTTGCACATCCAGCACACGGTTTCACAGACAAACATACACAGAGACTTACTGACAAACAAAACTCCTGATGTACTGTTTTTCGAACCTGATTTAGAATTTAAAGTAGTCTAATTAACCGAACCCCGCTCCCATAACAGTCAGGTCCGAATTTAGAATAATCTTAATGATCAAATCTAGTTTCCAGCACCAAAAGATTCTTTCAAGATTAAACGGCGCTCCGTTACCGTAACAGACAAGCCCGTATATAGGACAATCTTATAGATCGAATCCCGTTTCCAGCACCGGCAGATTCTTTCAAGATTTCCCACACGAATTTACGAATTCCGCTCCCATAACCGACAAATTCGTTATAATTTAGAACTATCAAATTAATTAAACCCCGCTCCCATAACAGTCAGGCTAATTAAAATGTAGAACAATTCGAATTAGACGAGTCTCGCTCCCATAGCCGACAGACTCCCCTTTCCCTCCAATAGTGTTCCATACACAATGGCGCCCTTAACATTTATTTTAACCGGTTTGGTTCAAATTCAGATATCAGGAAACACACATTTTTTAGCTCCAACATATATTCACAGTTTTAAACTATCTAATGATACTTTAGTAATTTAATCAGACACTTACGGAATCTGTGATTCACTTTCACACTCAGTACACTAAATAATAAATGCATCTAATATATATACAGAGAACGTCTGTTTACTTTAAGCAGGCGCGCGCCCTGTACTGAGTACAAAAGATTTTTTCAGAATTCCTGGTCTTACCTCAGTCAGCTGAATTAATTCTGATGCAATCCTCAGACCTCTTGAACCATCCTCTGGCTACCATTTGTTAGGATAAATCTTTTGTTCAAAAGGTCCTGAAGAAAGCAGTCGAAGGAAGTCCAGAAAGTACTCTTTAAAACACTTTATTAAGTGTAAAAATAATCTGTGAATATATATCAGAGCTAAGCCGGCCAGCGCTCCTTTTCTCCTGCAGTCTAGACACACCACGTAAGAAAGAGGCAGATCTGAGCCCGCCATCCCTTTTTTTAAACTAGTCTAGGCTCCTCCTACGCCGCTGCTGTTGGAGCCAATGAAATGTGCTAAAAAGCCCCGGGCTCCGCCTCCCCCCTTCGGTATGAGTCAGGGGGGGGGGGATCCGGGTCACGGCGTCATTTTGAACAATAGACCATGTGGTCTGGATGTAATTTATGTTTAATAATGATATGTTAAAAACCTAACAGCTACCACTGATTATAATAATATATAGAGCTATCGAGATGTGCTACCACTAATTATAATAATATATAGAGCTATCGAGATGTGCTACCTATAGTTTATAATAATATATAGAGCTATCGAGATGTGCTACCACTAATTATAATAATATATAGAGCTATCGAGATGTGCTACCACTAATTATAATAATATAAAGACCTATCGAGATGTGCTACCACTAATTATAATAATATATAGACCTATCGAGATGTGCTACCACTAATTATAATAATATACAGAGCTATCGAGATGTGCTACCACTAATTATAATAATATATAGACCTATCGAGATGTGTACCACTAATTATAATAATATATAGACCTATCGCGATGTGCTACCTATAGTTTATAATAATATACAGACCTATCGAGATGTGCTACCACTAATTATAATAATATATAGACCTATCGAGATGTGCTACCTATAGTTTATAATAAGATACAGACCTATCGAGATGTGCTACCTATAGTTTATAATAATATATAGACCTATCGAGATGTGCTACCACTAATTATAATAATATATAGACCTATCGAGATGTGCTACCTATAGTTTATAATAAGATATAGAGCTATCGAGATGTGCTACCTATAGTTTATAATAACCCAGACAGCACAATACGTAGGTGAAGCATCGGTAAAACACCGCCGTGAAGGAAAGTCATCGCGTTCTATTTTTAGACGTAGGATATTGGGAGGCAAAACGTGGAAGTGTCGCTTTTTGCTTTCCTATGCAACGTGCATCGGCTGAAGATCGGAACATCGCGTTTTCAGCTCCACTGTCGCATCAGGGTCACATGGAGCCGTGGTCAGAGAAGCCCGCTTGGGACTGAAAGATCACCGGTTCTATTCATCAGACTGTATCAACGATTTTAAAGGAGCAGAGATGTACATGCAGGAAAAGTAAAGCCAAATATTACCCATAAGAAAAAGATTTTTCACTGATACTATCGTCAACAATAAATATAAACTCAAGACACACGAAATTCACTGTTGGTTTTGGACAGAAAATGAAATTGCTATATTAGATTTATATGCACTGCCCCCTGGTTCCATGAACTATAGCTACTGTATAGAAATCTGAATCTGTAACTGGTCATATTGTGTACACTGCCAACCCTGGTTACTATAACAACCACTGTATCAGAGAATGTAATGTGGCCTTTCATTAAAAAAATAAATCAATGTCAGGTGTAAAATGATAACCAGACAGTAGCAACATTTACAGTCACAAACAAATCAGGTTGGTTTACTGCAATGGTAGTTTGAAATGCAGTGGCATTAATAAAAATATTGTTTCAACAAGAACACAAAAAGCTCAATAAGAGCATTTTCCACACCTTTAACTGTATACACAGGTGTAAAATATGTAATTTTTAAGATATAAAATATTCTTTGCCAGCCCATTACAGCTTCACATAGTGCCCAGCTCACTCTCTTCCTGCCAGCAGCAACAGAATTTCTGTTATCCATCAATGAACATTTAAAGGAAATGGTATCCTACATCTAACACCAAAGATTGCTGTGGCCATTTATGATCTGATAAGCAAAACATAATTTATCATGTAATGTTGAGCATTTAGCAGTTTGCAATAAAATAAATCCTTCAGCTAATAATTAAGGTTGCTGTGGCTGTTTATGATCCAATCAGCAACACTTGCTTCATTTGTACATTAGGCTTATTAATGCTGGCAAATTTTCTCTTCTGATTTACAAAAAATGAATTTGTAGAAATGCTTCAGCTGATGCCAAATAGCCTTTATTACATGGAAACTTGCAGAAAATATAAAAATATTATAAGGTCAACATCATACAACAGATATAACAATATAGAACATGATGTAACCTTAAAAATAGTGAGCCTGCATGAGATTACAGCCACCTGTAATATAGTTTCAGTTCAGAGTTGACTGAATAAAATATTTATCGATTTAAACACATTTACGAATGATGGTAGAACCAATCATGTTAAAATACAACATAAATTGAACTTTAGATACAGCTGGGAAGATGTGATACATTACATAAATTAAAATGAAAATGACAGCACTTTTCACAATCAGACTCGAAGTAGTTTACAAAAAACCCTGGTCCAAACCTTAATGAACAAGCTAAGCAAAACATTGGCAAGGAAAACTACTCCCTCAGAGCAAGAGGAAGAAACCTTAAGAGACTCATCCTACACTGGTCAAAACTAGAAAAATTAATAAGAATAACGAATAATTAGCCTTGGCCTAATAATTAGAGGACTGGGCTTGGTACCAGAAGGTTTTCCGGTTCAATTCCCAGGATCCATGGCTGAAGTGCCATGGGCACCGGGGATGGCTGCCCGACACACTGGGTGTGTGTTGACTGGTGCACTGGTGTCACTGCCACAGATGGGTTAAATGCGGAAGACATTATTTTATAGTCAATGCGAAATCTGACCGGGAGCCAGTGCAGTGTGCATAAGACAGGGGTGATGTGTTCATATTTTCTGGTTCTAGTAAGGATTCTGGCTGCTGCATTCTGGACTAACTGCAGTTTGTTTATACACCTACTGGAACAACCAGACAAAAGGGATTACAATAATCCAACCTAGAGGTAACAAAAGCATGGACAAGTATTTCTGCGTCATGTAGTGACATCATAGCTTAGCAAGGTTTCTAAGATGATAGAAGGCTATCCTGGTGGTGATAGCTACATGAGCTTCAAAAGAAAAACTGGAATTAATAATCACACCAAGGTCTATAACAGCTGTACATGGTGTAACTGAAATACCATCCAGAGTTACTATGTAATCAGAAAGTTTACTTCTAGCTGCCTGTGGTCCTAATATTTTTTATTATATAATTTAGTAAAAGAAAATTGTTCAACATCCAGAGTCTAAACTGGTGTCTCTCATCTGGATGTGCTGACACATAGAACTGTGTATCATCAGCATAACAGTGAAAGCTGATACCATGTTTAAGAATAATATTAACCAGAGGTAGCATATCTATACATACATAGATGGGCCTAAAACAGAACCTTGTGGAACACCAAACTTAACCTTACTGTGCATAGAATATTCACCATTTACATCTACAAACTGATAACGGTCACTCAAATAGGCTGTTCCCTAAACTCCAACAATATTTTCTAGCCTATAAAGGAGATCAATGGTGTCAAAAGCTGCACTTAAGTCAAGCAGTACAAGCAGGGAGACACAACCCTGATCAGAGGCCAGTAACAGGTCATTCACAACTTTAACCAGCGCTGTCTCTGTGCTACGATGAGGCCTAAACCCTGACTGACAAATGTTATTTCTATGAAGGTATGAACATAGCTGCTGTGCTACAACCTTTTCTAGGATTTTGGAGATGAAGGGGAGGGTTGATATCGGTCTGTAATTAGACAACTGGCAGGGGTCTAGGTTAGGTTTTTTGCCAGAGGTTTGATAACTGCTTTAAATGATTTAGGGACATAGCCAGTACTAAGAGATGAATTTATCTTTTTTAAAAGAGTTGTATCTGTTTTAGGAAAGTTGTGGGTACGGGATCTAGTATACATGTTGTCGATTTTGATCAAGAAATTAGTGAAATTAACTTGGTCTCACGGAGAGGGTTAAAAGACTCTAAACGCTGATCTGATGTAACTATACTGACATCTAGTTGGTTTGTCATCAGATTGCTCAGGTTTAGATTAATAGTATTAATTTTGTGCCATATGTTTTCAACTTCATCACTGAAAAAATTCATAAAGTTGTCGCTGCTAAATACTGATGGTGTGGATGCTTCTGTAGTGGTGGTCTTCCTAGTTAGTTTTGCTACAGTATTAAATGTAGGATTAGTTTTGTTTTCTTCTAGCGAGGAGAAATATTTTGCTCTAGCAGCACTAAGAGCTTTTCTATAATTTAGGAGACTCTCCTTCCATGCGGTTTGGAACACAACCTGGTTAGTTTGACTCTGTTCTAAGACAGTCATTCTGCTGTTCACTTAAGGGGAGGCTGCTACAGGAAGCCAGGGAAGGGTACACAGGAGGGAAGTGATGTGTTTGAACTTTTGAAGGTTGAAGACAACTTAAGCTGCTGCTCCATAAGATGATGTCCGTTGTACATGCTGAGATTCGAGCCAAAACCTGTGTCAAAAGGAAGAAAAGAAAGAATAAGTTGAGTGTTGTTAAGCAAAACAATGGTAGACAAAGCCAAGTGAAGAAAACATCACCAAATTAGGTTATGACGAACACTGCCATATTGTTATTGCTGTACTGTCCTGCTGCAGTGGCATCAGATCTGTTTTTTTTTTTTTACAAAATATATACACAACAAATGAGTGTTTCAGCTAAAATAGCTCAATAGATCAAGTTACAGAAGACAGTATATTTGCTGTACACATTACATAATAACCAAACATTAAGTGGTTTAGTTCCTTAAACATCACATGTACTGCATGCAGCACCTCAGATTGATCTTTCAGGCAGTCCTTTACGCCAAACTTGTTTTTAGTAGGGTTGAACTAATAGAAAAACTAAAATTAGGGCAATAATCTTTGAAAAGCAATACAGCAGTGTATTCTGATAGTCAGTCAGACATTTTCTCATCTGCTTAGTCCGTCAGAGTGGTGGTTTGTCCGGAGCCCACCCGGAATCACTCAGCACAAAGCAGGAATACAGGCAGCAGGGACTTGGAGAAAGACAAAGAGAGGCGATTAGCCAAGATCACTCACACTTAGTGAGCTTTGGTGAGGGAGAGCGCGTCAATACCGTGGTAAAGTTAGTTTTATATTGGACATTCGCCTGACATTCGACTTTCTTTCGGCTCGTTCTCAGCTAATAAACATCCAAAAATTAATTAAATTGCACGAACTGATACCTCAGTAAACAAGGAACAAACTACAATTAATTTTGTTTAAAAAGGTTTTTCTGTTAATTTTTATTTAACGTTATTTGGTAAATGTGAGGTGCATCCGCGCTGAAATGCTAAGGAAGTGCTAAGGGAGCGTCTATAAAGTTCCGAGGTGTAGTAATTACCCAGTGGCGTGTACCATCTAATACACCTGTATTAAATCCTACAGTATGCTTACAGTAAACAGCGAGAAACGCAAATTTTGAGGTTGAAATACTTAACTAGTCTCCTGTACTAGTTAATAAAACCACAATAATAATTAAAAGTCCCCCAGTTTGGGTGCATTACAAAAGTTTTTAAAAAATTAACAAAAATCAAGAAACACACATTTCAAAAAGACAAAGGTTGTAGTAGTTAACTAGTCCCATGTACTAGTTAGTACAACCACAATACAAGTTAAAAGCTCCACAGTATAGGTACAGTAATGAATCAAAATATTTAAAAAATGAACAAAAATTGAGGAACGCAAATTTTGATATGATGAGGATTGTAGTAGTTAACTAGTCACCTGTACTAGTTACTACAACCACATAAAAAAATTATAAGTCCCACAGCATGAGTACAGTAACGATTTAAAAATGTAAAAAAAATTAACAAAAATCGTGAAACGCAAATTTTGATAAGACAAAGGTTGTAGTAGTTAACTAGTCACCTGTGCTAGTTACTACAACCACAGAACAAATTAAAAGTTTTACAGCATAGGTGCAGTAATGAATCAAATGTTTTAAAAAATTAACAAAAATCGTGAAACGCAAATTTTGATAAGACAAAGGTTGTAGTAGTTAACTAGTCACCTGCACTACTTACTACAACCACGTTTCAAATTAAAAGTCCCCCAGCAAAGGTACAGTAATAAGTCAAAGTTTTATAAAAATTAACAAAAATCGTAAAACGCAAATTTTGATAAGACAAAGGTTGTAGTAGTTAACTAGTCACCTGCACTACTTACTACAACCACGTTTCAAATTAAAAGTCCCCCAGCAAAGGTACAGTAATGAGTCAAAGTTTTATAAAAATTAACAAAAATTGTAAAACGCAAATTTTGATAAGACAAAGGTTGTAGTAGTTAACTAGTCACCTGCACTACTTACTACAACCACGTTTCAAATTAAAAGTCCCCCAGCAAAGGTACAGTAATGAGTCAAAGTTTTATAAAAATTAACAAAAATCGTAAAACGCAAATTTTGATAAGACAAAGGTTGTAGTAGTTAACTAGTCACCTGTGCTAGTTACTACAACCACAGAACAAATTAAAAGTTTTACAGCATAGGTGCAGTAATGAGTCAAAGTTTTATAAAAATTAACAAAAATTGTAAAACGCAAATTTTGATAAGACAAAGGTTGTAGTAGTTAACTAGTCACCTGCACTACTTACTACAACCACGTTTCAAATTAAAAGTCCCCCAGCAAAGGTACAGTAATGAGTCAAAGTTTTATAAAAATTAACAAAAATCGTAAAACGCAAATTTTGATAAGACAAAGGTTGTAGTAGTTAACTAGTCACCTGTGCTAGTTACTACAACCACAGAACAAATTAAAAGTTTTACAGCATAGGTGCAGTAATGAATCAAATGTTTTAAAAAATTAACAAAAATCGTGAAACGCAAATTTTGATAACACAATGGTTGTAGTAGTTAACTAGTTACCTGTGCTAGTTACTACAACCAGGTTTCAAATTAAAAGTCGCCCAGCAAGGGTACAGTAATGAATCAAAGTTTCATAAAAATTAACAAAAATCGTGAAACGCAAATTTTGATAAGACAAAGGTTGTAGTAGTTAACTAGTCACCTGTGCTAGTTACTACAACCACAGAACAAATTAAAAGTTTTACAGCATAGGTGCAGTAATGAATCAAATGTTTTAAAAAATTAACAAAAATCGTAAAACGCAAATTTAGAAAAGACAAAGGTTGTAGTAGTTAACTAGTCACCTGCACTACTTACTACAACCACGTTTCAAATTAAAAGTCCCCCAGCAAAGGTACAGTAATGAGTCAAAGTTTTATAAAAATTAACAAAAATCGTGAAACGCAAATTTTGATAAGACAAAGATTGTAGTAGTTAACTAGTTACCTGTGCTAGTTACTACAACCACAATACAAAATAAAAGTCCCTCAGCAAGGGTACAGTAATGAATCAAAGTTTCATAAAAATTAACAAAAATCGTGAAACGCAAATTTTGATAAGACAAAGATTGTAGTAGTTAACTAGTTACCTGTGCTAGTTACTACAACCAGGTTTTAAATTAAAAGTCCCTCAGCAAGGGTACAGTAATGAATCAAAGTTTCATAAAAATTAACAAAAATCGTGAAACGCAAATTTTGATAAGACAAAGATTGTAGTAGTTAACTAGTTACCTGTGCTAGTTACTACAACCAGGTTTTAAATTAAAAGTCCCTCAGCAAGGGTACAGTAATGAATCAAAGTTTCATTAAAATTAACAAAAATCGTGAAACGCAAATTTTGATAAGACAAAGGTTGTAGTAGTTAACTAGTCACCTGTGCTAGTTACTACAACCACGTTTCAAATTAAAAGTCCCCCAGCAAAGGTACAGTAATGAATCAAAGTTTTATAAAAATTAACAAAAATCGTGAAACGCAAATTTTGATAAGACAAAGGTTGTAGTAGTTAACTAGTCACCTGTGCTAGTTACTACAACCACGTTTCAAATTAAAAGTCCCCCAGCAAAGGTACAGTAATGAATCAAAGTTTTATAAAAATTAACAAAAATCGTGAAACGCAAATTTTGATAAGACAAAGGTTGTAGTAGTTAACTAGTCACCTGCACTACTTACTACAACCACGTTTCAAATTAAAAGTCCCCCAGCAAAGGTACAGTAATGAGTCAAAGTTTTATAAAAATTAACAAAAATCGTAAAACGCAAATTTTGATAAGACAAAGGTTGTAGTAGTTAACTAGTCACCTGTGCTAGTTACTACAACCACAGAACAAATTAAAAGTTTTACAGCATAGGTGCAGTAATGAATCAAATGTTTTAAAAAATTAACAAAAATCGTGAAACGCAAATTTTGATAACACAATGGTTGTAGTAGTTAACTAGTTACCTGTGCTAGTTACTACAACCACGTTTCAAATTAAAAGTCGCCCAGCAAGGGTACAGTAATGAGTCAAAGTTTTATAAAAATTAACAAAAATCGTGAAACGCAAATTTTGATAAGACAAAGGTTGTAGTAGTTAACTAGTCACCTGTGCTAGTTACTACAACCACAGAACAAATTAAAAGTTTTACAGCATAGGTGCAGTAATGAATCAAATGTTTTAAAAAATTAACAAAAATCGTGAAACGCAAATTTTGATAACACAATGGTTGTAGTAGTTAACTAGTTACCTGTCCTAGTTACTACAACCAGGTTTCAAATTAAAAGTCGCCCAGCAAGGGTACAGTAATGAATCAAAGTTTCATAAAAATTAACAAAAATCGTGAAACGCAAATTTTGATAAGACAAAGGTTGTAGTAGTTAACTAGTCACCTGTGCTAGTTACTACAACCACAGAACAAATTAAAAGTTTTACAGCATAGGTGCAGTAATGAATCAAATGTTTTAAAAAATTAACAAAAATCGTAAAACGCAAATTTAGAAAAGACAAAGGTTGTAGTAGTTAACTAGTCACCTGCACTACTTACTACAACCACGTTTCAAATTAAAAGTCCCCCAGCAAAGGTACAGTAATGAATCAAAGTTTTATAAAAATTAACAAAAATCGTGAAACGCAAATTTTGATAAGACAAAGGTTGTAGTAGTTAACTAGTCACCTGTACTACTTACTACAATTACAGTACAAATTAAAAGTCCCACATCATGGGTGTAGTAGTTGATCCAAAAATTAAAAAATTACAAATTATTAAACAAAAATTTTGTTATGATAAAGGTCATAGTAGTCACTTAGTCACTTGTACTACCTACTACAGTACAGTATTAAGTCAAGGTGTCAAAATATATTTTCATATAATTAAGATTTTGGTGACTACCCAAGTGGTGAACTACTTACTAGAACTAAAAATTGCACTTGAGAAATTGCAATATTTACTATTCTTAGTTACATAATGATCTACAATTTTTAATATTCCAAAAGTTGTTTTAATAGTGTTAAACATGTGTCCAACTTTTTTTTTTTTATGTATTGCAGTATGACCTGTATGCTGAACATACAAAGGAGAAGCAAGATGTAAGGACACTGCTCAAGGAGTCAAACTTGTGGAAAACACACCAATAACCAAAATCTGGAAGGCTCTCGTAAGGAAAGATAAAGAACAGAGTAAATCAATGGGACTTGATATGAAGTACACAAATGTCATGACAACAGGAAAGACCACTAACTTTACAATTTATAGAGACGATATCAAAGTGGTGGACAGAATTACTTTTAAGAGCTCTTTTAAGCCTGCTACCGAGTTTAAGTATTTTAAGTGATATCGCTGTTAATAAATTTTATATGATATTTAGCTGTTATTTGCATGGATTTTACAGAATTTTTATAGTTTATAGTTTTTATAGTTTATATTTCTGATAGTTTTTTTATTAATGTACATGTATTAATTTCTTCAAAATGTATTTGCTGGTGTATTGCTTAATAATTACCTTTTTTTCTCTCTCTCTTAAACAATACCGTGTTATTTATTAGATCCTCTTTAATAAAAACAACTTTTCACAATTTTACCAGTCTTTGTTAATGTCAATTTTAATTTTAATTAATTGAATGTTTCCTATAATACAATGTAATGTTTCAGCATAAACATAAATTATATTGTGCGCTAAAGGCATAAAACAGTTGCGATAAAGCTATTGACCATTCACAAACTAAATGCATATTTAAGATAAAATCACAACGTGCCAGGGCATCATAATTGGTAAGGCCCTTGCTGTTAACCAATTGGAAAGTGGATCTTACGTTTCTGATTTACAGCATTGGGCTAAGAAAAAGTAAGTTTGGAAGAATTTAAATCAGTTAATTAGTCCAAGAAAATTTGTTGCAAAATGTATTGTGTATGCTGTTTGCCTTAGTAGCATAAACACTTTATATGGACAAGATAACATACATAGAAAGAGGTTGCAGCAAACCAAAAGGTGACACTAAACCAAGCCATATATCACAGAGGAAAGACTGACCTGTCAAGATTTAACCAATCAACTCGCAGCTACCACTGTAAACACCCCTACACCTTAAGGTCATTAGCATTAGTAGCTGTCAGGCAGGCAAACTGACACAGAGCCAACAATCGATCATTAAGGAAAATCTGGATATTGGCATTTTTCTCAATGGATAAGGTAGGTTCTAGTAGACATTTTGTAATATTGAGTTATTATTAATATTTGTTATTTACATAATATTTGTATATCTGTTAAATGTTTCTTAATTATATAGTAATTACCATGTAATAAATGTTATAAACATTTTCCTGGCATATTAGCCTCAATTGTGAAATTTTTTTTCAATTACAGTCAATTTAAGGCAAATAATCTGATTATATGTAATAATTTTATGCTGTCTTTTAGTGATATAGAACAGTAATTAACATATATTAATTGTATTCGTAATGAAATCTAATTAAACATTGACCTGGAAATACATGTGTTATTTTGGGCACTTTACATTACATGCTGCCATTTTAAAGTTGAAATGTATTCCTAGATTAAATTAATTTCATTTATGATTGAAGTTAAAGTATTTAAAATGGTTAAAACAGTGAAGCATAATTATCGAAGATAGATATTTCTATATTATTATGTTAATGTAACATTAAGTTAGCATATTAACATATAATCATGAATATTTTAACTACACTTACAATACAGCTGCATTTTATTTATAAAGTTTGGTCAAATCCACATTGTAGCTTAATATTCTGATGGAACTTAGTCCTATTCCATTAATAGTTTTTGGAAATGCAAGACTTTCAAGTTTTTAATTATTTTACATGATGAAGTTTTTGTAAGTTTTGATAATACAAACATTTTAATTTCTCAGTTCGTGCACCTGAACACCACAGCCTCTCCCTGACCCCATCACCACGGTGATGGCCTATGGCCTCCCATGATTGACACATTTACAGCTTTGTTTGCTCCCTCACACATCTCTCAACTTGAATCTTGTAAACTGTTGGTTAAATAACTGTGTAATGACTAGTACATGTACTCATTTATAATCAAACATTATTTGTTAAAGTAAACTATCTTTTTAATTTTTTTCATTTTGTTTACCTTTTCTCTTTCACAACATAAGTTTTCTAAAGTGGGAATAGTGTTTGAAGTTGGTATTTGTGTGTAAAATATGAACAATTATCAGGGTCAAAACAACAGCTAGGCTAATTTTATGTAGTTTATGAAATATTTATGGTTAAAATTTGTTGCTAGGGTTTGCAAATAGTTATTTCAGCCATTAATTATAATTATTTATTTGTAAATTGAAATAATAAAACAGTTGAAATACTTTTTACTAATTATGTATTACTTATTTACCAGATGAGAAAATTCAAGCAAAGGAAAGCACGAAGACAAGATATTTGGAAAGAGGCTGGTGGAGGGAATTCCTAAAAGCAGATACTCTTAAAAAAGACAGAGGATACAAATCTGAAATCTGGTCCACATTATCTCTGTCAATTTTTCAAGAGGACTCAGAAAGAAAAAAACACTGGCTGTGGGTAATGTGGAATTATAATCGCAGAAGACTCAGGGACAAAGTGCTTGCACATTGTTGTTTCCCCACATCGGATGAAAAAGAAGCTACAAAAACAATTGGATTTGACAGTAAAACCACTTTATCAGATGATAAGACAGAAGACGTCAAAGAAATAGACTATAACTCATCTGAATCTGAGGTTGGGGCTGAAGCAAGAAAGAGTGTGTCAGAGTCAGACGGAGCAGATGTCACAGCTAAAAAACCCACTTCATCTGAAAGTGATGCAAGAGACATTGCCGAAGGAAGGTACTTCTTATATGAGGCAAAAGAGGAGCAGGTATTAGAGAGTGAGGCAGAAGATACCATCAAAAAAAAGGTCACATCTTCCGAGAATGACACTGATGGGGATGAAGATTCTGCAAAAAGACCATTGCATAATGAGGGATACCATGGAACAGTTCATCCAAAGAAAGCATCACAATCACATAAAAAGTTGCCACACAAAGCACACAGCAAATGGAGAAAAACCTCTTTTGTACCAAAACAATTTAAAATAAAACTTGACTTTCACAAGTGGAAAAGCATTGCACCTTTGCAAGGTTCTACGAAACTCAGAATGCCATGGACCCACTACTTGTATGATAGCTTTAAATTAAAAAACCCGTGTTGTGTACTCTCATTCAAGTACCAGCATGTAAGGACTGTGTACAGCAGAAAAAAGAAGTGTGCATACCTGCACATCAAAGCTGTTTGCACATTTCCATCTTGCAAAGCCAAGTACATTTTTAAAATACAAAGGAAACCAATGATCTGCAAAAATCCTGTCAAAATAACTGTATGTCGAATTGGGGAGATCTCTCATCTAAAAAAAGAAAAAAGACTCAGACCAGCCTCCAATCAAAGACGAGGGAAAAATTGCAAAATCACTAAGTCAAGGAATCAGTCAAGTGTTCTACAAAAGATTAAGCACAACACCTGTTGAAGAAATCCTGGCAGGAAACTTTACCAGAAGCCTAAACAGAAATATCTTGAAATGTATTTCTTCTGAGGTCAAGAAATCTACTACACTACATGACAATATTTTTCTTGAAATGCATCTTACACAAACTATCCTACGAGAGTGTGACTTACACTTTTACAGTATACCAGGATATGTACAACACTTTCAGGTTGATCCTTTTGGTGTGCACCTGTATACTGAAAAAGGGATCGGAATACTGGTACAACATCTGCGAAAGAATTCACCAGTGACCTTGTTTTTGGATGCAACCGGAGGTGTTGTTTCCAAAATCCCTGCTCAAAAGCGACGTGTATTGTACTATTCGCTGACTTTGCCAGGCCAAGGACGAAACTTTCCACCACTACCGATTTGTGAAATGCTCACCAATGAGCATTCTGTTCCACCAATTACCTTCTGGTTAATGCAGTTCCTTTTGAAACTGTCTACATTTAGCAAATTGAGGGTCCAACAAGTGGAGACTGACTTTAGTTGGGCATTGATGCAAGGGGTGCTTTTGGCATTTAATAAAGAAAATGTCACTGCATACCTTGAAAGGTGTTACACAGTCTGTCAGAGACGAAAGACTTGGGCTCACATTAAAAACTTTACAGTGTTACATCTCTGCTCAGCACATATAATCAAAGCTCTGGCACAAGGCGTTGGCAAACAAACCAGTGACAAAGGATTGAAAGACTTTTGTACGTACGCTCTGGCAAGACTACAGAACACTCACTGTATGGATGATGCATGTGACATTTTTCAATCGTTGTGTACTGTGCTGTTACACAAGAACAAGAATGATGATGTTCTCAGAAACACTGCAAGACTTGAAGATCTTATTGCCACAGCCAAAATATGTGACCTTGAGAGGATTTCAGATGACAGAGCAGCTGAAATCGACCAGGATGAAGGATTGCAGAGATTTTCGAAAACCATTGTGGGAAGTTCACCCTTCTCTGCTTGTTTCAGGCGTATTTCTGATTCTGTTAAGTTAAAGATGAATACAGAGGAAGAGTCACCAGATAACAATCCATACTACTGTCCAGGCGTCATCAAGGTACTCTTCGAAAATTATCTTTCAATATTTCCTCTATGGAGTGGAATTATGTTGGGGAATCTTAGGAGATACGCTTCTGACACAACAGAAAACACTGACGACATTTTTTCCAAAAAAACAAGAGAGACTAATTGCCATGTTGAGGCATGGTTTGGTATAGTCAAACATAACATCCTAAACAAAAAGAAAGGATTGCATCCAGGACAGTTTGTGAGAAAAATGCACAGTTCTCTTCAGGGCAGGTACACTGAGCACATTGTCAACCACAGTTTCCCTGATGGCCTTCTTGTAAAACCACTTAAATTACAAGACATCAGCCTGTCTCAGGAAATGTGGGCCAAACGTCAGGAGACAAACAGGACAGAGGTTTCTCAGTCAAAATTTTACAGTCTGCCAAAAGCTGTACCTGGTCCTAAAAAAGAGAAGAAAAAAATCCAGAAATGTCAAGAAACAAGGGATACAACAAAGGGAAACAACAATGAAGAGCTTACAGTACCAACACGTGCTCAGGGTCCTTCAGAAAAAGTACAAAAAACAGAGAAATGTTTGAAGACATCTGATGTCCTTAGACACACCACACCTGATCTTGCAGAACAACAGAAAATTATACATAAAGAGGTATGTTCCATAAAATTCGAGATCTGCTCAAAGTAGCTAAATACAAATACTTTTATAACATTAACTTTTGTGCAAAATACAGGACATACTAAAACGTCCAAAACTTGTGGCAGTGGTAGTTCAGCAGTTCAGTCTATATGTCACTGGTTGAACCCCCACCATGGCCAAGTTGGCACTTGTGGTGCTCTGAACAAGGACCTTCACCTTTAACTGCTTGCACTGCAAGTTGCCCTGTATATAAAAGTGCCTGCTACAGGCTGTAAATGAAATTTACTAACATGAAATTTAATTCAAATTGTATTTAATGTTTATTCTTAAGCAATTAAGGACCACTGTTGTAACTTTAATAAGTGCACTTCATTTGGGCGGCACGGTGGCTAAGTGGGTAGCACTGACACCTCACAGCAAGAACATCCTGGGTTCGATCCCCAGGTGGGGCGATCCGAGTCCTTACTGTGTGGAGTTTGCATGTTCTCCTCGTGGCTGTGTGTGTTTCCTCCGGGTGTTCCGGTTTCCTCCCACAGTACAAAGACGTGCAAGTGAGGTGAACTGGAGACAAAAAATTTTTCACAACTGTGCTCTATATAACCTTGTGAACCAATGAATCTTGTGTAATGAGTAACTACCGTTCCTGTCATAAACGTAACCAAAGTGTAAAACATGACATTAAAATACTAATAAACAAACAAACAAAACACTTCATTTACAGTTTGAATGAAAAACAATAACATTGCAGATAGGTGTACCTAGGTGTACCTTTAGGTGCACCACAGCAGAGACAAGTAAAAACATAATTTGGTACCCTTTCAAAAGTATTTTTTAAACAAAAGCTATGTAAACATTATTATTATAAGCCATAATGTACAATAGATTAGTAAACATAATATCTTGTTTACAAAAAATCTTACCAAGCTACTGTGCCTATTCTTTTTCACAAATACTGAATAAACATTCAAATGTAATGTTAAGTAATAATAAAGAATTAAATAAGAATTAATTGCTTATGTATGTATGTTATGCTTCACAAATGACATGTTTACAGGTGGAGAGTCTATGGAAAAAGAAAGGAACTGAAGTTGTAGTTGCTGTATTGAAATCCAGTGACAAAGTCAGCTGTTGTACTTTGAGGCATTTGGACTTCCTGAGTTTAAAGCCCCACAATTTACTAAATGGCGAGGTAAGTAAATACAAATAGTTAAAAGTAATCTTGTTGTGTTCTTTGATTTTTTTTTTTATACACAGCTGAATAATTTTTTACAGTGTGCACACACCTTTCTGATGTTTTAATAAAATATAAATTATATTTTGTTTAAATAGTATTTAAATAATTGTACATCAAAATATTATGATAATTAATAAAAATATTACATTTCAGACAATTGAATGTTTTATACGTGCAACGATGAATGCCAATGTCACTGCTGGCCGAATCTACCAGTTTAACCATTACATCATGGGCGTGATTCTCTTTGGTCAAAGAGAACAAATGGCACGTCAGGGTTTAAAAAATTTAAGTACAGTGTGTTTGTGTTGGGGGGGGGGCTGAGTGTGTGTGTGTGTGTGTTTGGGGGTCGGGAAGGGAAGGGGGGTTTGAGTATGAGTGTAAATGTACTAATTGTTTTGCTTTTTGATTATTTCTTTTAACAGGTCAACTTTGATGCATTTGATGGAGCAGTTGGCTTTGTCAATGTAAATAACAGTCACTGGAAGTTTGTGGTGGGTAATTATACATTAGTATTGTATTTAAAGTGCTAACCAATTAACTTATAATATAGATAGATAGATAGACAGATAGATAGATAGATAGATAGATAGATAGATAGATAGATAGATAGATAGATAGATAGATAGATAGATAGATAGATAGATAGATAGATAGATAGATAGATAGATAGATAGATAGATACTTTATTGATACTAAAGAAAATGAAAGAACATGCAGAGTGCAAATATGTCAATACTTCACAGTGGAAAACAGAAAATACAAGTATATTTCACATACATATTACAGAATAACTTAGAAAAACCTTACCCATTAAATTATTATTTGCTGTGCTTAAAATATTTTAGATTTTTATGTTATTGTTGTGATGTGTGGGACTGTGTACACTTTATGATACATATGTATTCTATTTTTGTATTGTCTCATGGGCTGATCTGGATTGGCAGTATCTTCATGCCCTAACTACTCAGATATTTGTAGTTGACCCTGCCAACAACCAACCTGATATGGAGGACTCCATGGATGCAGCACAGAAATTCAGGTAGTTTCATTTTTGTAAAAAAAAAAAAAGAAAAAAAAGAAGTATAATAAATAGTTAAACCTTAAAAAGTAGTTAAATAAAAATAAAGTAATATATATTTTTTTTACCACTCAGGACATATTTCAGAACTCGCTTTAACAAGCTTGGGAAAAAAGACTGGCTGAACATAAAATGGAAACCCAGCAGAATCAACCACACAGTTCAGAAAGACAGCACAAGTTGTGGAGTTTTTGTCATGCAGGTGAGACATAACATTTTGGTTGGTAAAAATATCTATTAAATACAAGATCAAGGCCTTGAGGCTACTGCACAGCAATGTTCAAGCCGAAGTTTTAAATGTTGCAAAGTAAGAATGCTTTCAAAACAGAAGTGTTAATGGTAAATTTTTGTCAATTAACAAAAGTGAATACTCATCATCTGTATATGTATGATCATTGACTGAAACAGAATAAACAGTTGGCCAAAAATGTATCTACAAAATTATAGATTTCAATAGGCCACAACTCTGGTTGTGTGCCATATGTTAAAATTATTCACAAAATAAATTCAAAAGTATGTAAAGACAAGATAAATGTATGTATGTAAAAGAAGTAATTTTTGATATGTTTATGCACGCACACACACACACACACACACACACACACACACACACATATATATATATATATATATACATACATATTTATTAATTTTTTTAATACAGATGGCTAAAGAAACGATTGAGAAATTTCCAGATATTCCAGAGCAATTCAACATTGACCCTAAAAGAAGCAACATTGCACGTCTCAG
Source organism: Trichomycterus rosablanca (assembly GCF_030014385.1). Taxonomy (NCBI): domain Eukaryota; kingdom Metazoa; phylum Chordata; class Actinopteri; order Siluriformes; family Trichomycteridae; genus Trichomycterus; species Trichomycterus rosablanca. Next base: position 17,317,456 of record NC_086001.1, on the reverse strand, counting down.
AAAGGAAATGGCACAAGAAATTATTGTTTCATCTGGTAAGTCTTATTTAAAAAGAAATTTATGCCTAAACGCTGAGATTTAGTAAGTGATTGTAAAAATTTTTTTTATCAGACTCCAAAGACAATTACTGTTCTTTCTGTGGTTTATGGACTCTTTCTACTATGGAACAAAGAAGTAAAGACATTGTCTGGGTAAGCAGTACCTCATAAAAATGTTATGACTGTAATTTACCATTACAATCTTATTTAAATAAATGAATAAGTATGTTGTTTTTAAAGAAGTGACATCTGTTTTATTAAATAAAATTACATTTGTGACACCTTAGGTGCAATGTGAAAAATGCATGAGGTGGTATCATGCAGGGTGCATGGGAATAAAAAACGAAGATCTTCCTGACAAGGACACATCCTGGCTCTGTGACCTTTGTAAAAAAGAAAAACTTGTGTGGCATTTGTACAGAAATGTTACTGTAACCTTGTATATATTTAATTTTCTTATTTATTCTTTTTGTGATTGGAATGCTGTTATTTTAATCTGTTGTTAATTTGTAATGACTGTAATGTGCAACATTTATTGTTATTACTTATAATTTATTAGTATTTTTTTTTTCAATTCTTCTTAGAATTGCAAACTTGCTAAACAATTAAAGCACAACATTTTTTTGATAATTTTTTTTTTTTATGTAATAAATTCTATTTAAAACACACTAAACGTTCTGGCATTTGTGTGAGTGTATTATTAGCAAAAAACACTGAGATTTAAAGGTGTATTGTAAGTAGTATGTAGTTCATCCCAGTAGGTAACTAGTGGAACCTAATAAATTTTATATATCATAATATGAAAAACAATTTTATGACCTCATACTATACTCATAAAATGAAAAAATTTATTTATTGCATTTATTATAAGTAGTAAAAGTGACTACATTTTCAGCCTTTAGCAGACACTTTATCAAAAGCGACTTACCGAACTGTTACACTACACAGTTTGAACAATTTAAGGTTAAGGGCCTTGCTCAATGGTCAAACATCAGCCACCTGGCAGTGGTGGGGCTTAAACAAGCAACCCTCTGATCACTGGTCCAGTACTTTAACCACTAGGCTACAGCTGGCCTAGTTAAGTACTACAACTTACTACAATATTCGTCTTTTAAAAATTTGCATTTCTCGATTTTTGTTAATTTTCCAAATATTTTGATTTGTTACTGTATCCATGCAGTGGGACTTTTAATTTGTATTGTGGTTGTAGTTAGTAGTACAGGTGACTAGTTAACTACTACAACCTTTGTCTTATCAAAATTAGATTCTCTCGATTTTTATTAATTTGTAAAATTATTGGATGACCTACTGCACCAATGCTTGGGGACTTTTATTTTGTATTGTGGTTGTAGTAAGTAGTACAGGTGACTAGTTAACTACTACAACCTTTGTCTTATCAAAATTTGCGTTTCACGATTTTTGTTAATTTTTATAAAACTTTGACTCATTTCTGTACCCTTGATGGGGGACTTTTATTTTGTATTGTGGTTGTAGTAACTAGCACAGGTAACTAGTTAACTACTACAACCTTTGTCTTATCAAAATTTGCGTTTCACGATTTTTGTTAATTTTTATAAAACTTTGATTCATTACTGTACCCTTGCTGAGGGACTTTTAATTTGAAACGTGGTTGTAGTAACTAGTACAGGTGACTAGTTAACTACTACAACCTTTGTCTTATCAAAATTTGCGTTTCACGATTTTTGTTAATTTTTATAAAACTTTGACTCATTACTGTACCCTTGCTGAGGGACTTTTAATTTGAAACGTGGTTGTAGTAAGTAGTGCAGGTCACTAGTTAACTACTACAACCTTTGTCTTATAAAAATTTGCGTTTCACGATTTTTGTTAATTTTTATAAAACTTTGACTCATTACTGTACCCTTGCTGAGGGACTTTTAATTTGAAACGTGGTTGTAGTAAGTAGTGCAGGTCACTAGTTAACTACTACAACCTTTGTCTTATAAAAATTTGCGTTTCACGATTTTTGTTAATTTTTATAAAACTTTGACTCATTACTGTACCCTTGCTGAGGGACTTTTAATTTGAAACGTGGTTGTAGTAAGTAGTGCAGGTCACTAGTTAACTACTACAACCTTTGTCTTATCAAAATTTGCGTTTCACGATTTTTGTTAATTTTTATAAAACTTTGACTCATTACTGTACCCTTGCTGGGGGACTTTTAATTTGAAACGTGGTTGTAGTAAGTAGTGCAGGTCACTAGTTAACTACTACAACCTTTGTCTTATCAAAATTTGCGTTTTACGATTTTTGTAATTTTTTTTTTACATTTTTGATTCGTTACTGTACTCATGCTGTGGGACTTATAATTTTTAATGTGGTTGTAGTAACTAGTACAGGTGACTAGTTAACTACTACAATCCTCATCATATTAAAATTTGCGTTCCTCAATTTTTGTTCATTTTTTAATATTTTGATTCATTACTGTACCTATACTGTGGAGCTTTTAACTTGTATTGTGGTTGTAGTAACTAGTACAGGGGACTAGTTAACTACTACAACCTTTGTCTTTTCACAGATGTGCGTTTCTCGATTATTGTTAAAAAAAAATATTTTTTGATTACGTATTATGCTGTGGGACTTTTAATTAATATTGTGGTTGTAGTAACTAGTACAGGTGACTAGTTAACTACTACAACCTTTGTCTTTTTTAAATGTGTGTTTCTTGATTTTTTTTTAAATTTTTTAAAAACGTTTGTAATGCACCCAAACTGGGGGACTTTTAATTATTATTGTGGCTGTATTAACTAGTACAGGAGACTAGTTAAGTATTTCAACCTCAAAACTTGCGTTTCTCGCTGTTTACTGTAAGCATACTGTAGGATTTAATACAGGTGTATTAGATGGTACACGCCACTGGGTAATTACTACACCTCGGAACTTTATAGACGCTCCCTTAGCACTTCCTTAGCATTTCAGCGCGGATGCACCTCACATTTACCAAATAACGTTAAATAAAAATTAACAGAAAAACCTTTTTAAACAAAATTAATTGTAGTTTGTTCCTTGTTTACTGAGGTATCAGGTCGTGCAATTAATTAGTTTTTGGATGTTTATTAGCCGAGAACGAGCCGAAAGAAAGTCGAATGTCAGGCGAATGTCCAATATAAAACTAACTTTACCACGGTGCTTACGTATTAAGTAAAGAGAATTTGATTAAAATTGACGGTGCTAACAATTATCTCTAAACCTTCACTGACGAGGTAAATTAGCTAACTTTAAAGTTAACTAATTCACTACCATTGGATTAGCTAGCCAATATTAAAGTAATTTATGAACAGTATAGAGCACTTACCTCTAAATTTCTGCGCTTCCTCCGATATTATATTAATGTCTGCATCCACCAGCTTTTTTAAAAGCTCCTCTGTTGTAAGCTCCCTCAACGACCGTTAAAAATTCAATTTTGAACTGCGATTATTTTATAGTAATTTTGAGGTTAAATGTATTTATTTAAAGAAAGATTAAAATGAAACCGCTGATTAAGCGTCAACTTCAGCTAAAGCGTTAGGGAGCGTCATCAAACTAACAGAAAAACGTAGGAAACATTTACTCTGCACTTATTACAGAGAAAAAAATCCATTAAAGTCTTGTAATGTATTCATGGATTCATGTCAATCTATTTTTTATGAACACAAAATAATGTATCTCACAACCTACAAACCTTGTTTTATAGATGATACCTTTTATTTTATTTTAATTTATACTTAAGATCAATGAATACTTAATACTTTTATATTGGAACTAAAGAAATCTATTAAACTCTTACATGATTTAATATAAGAAACCCAAACTATTTTTAAAATACACATACTAATGTCCCTCACATCCTACAAACCTTCTTTTTTAAATAATAATTTCATTTTTAGTTTATTTTAATTTATACTTAAGATCAATGAATCCATAATAGTTTTATATTGGAACTAAATAAATCTATTAAACTCTTTAATAAATTAAACCCAAACTATTTTTAATATACACATATTAATGTCCCTCACAACCTACAAAACTTGTTTTTTAAATAATAATTTTATTTCTGATTTATTTTGATTTATACTTAAGATCAAAGAAAACCATAATACTTTTATATTGGAACTACAGAAATCTATTAAACTCTGATATCATTTAATACAATAAACCCAAACTATTTTTATTATACACATTCTAATGTCCCTCACATCCTACAAAAGTTGTTTTTTAGATACTGCTTTTATTTTTACTCTATTTTAATTTACAGTTAAGATCAATGAATACGTAATAAATGTGTACAAGAGATAAATCTATTTAACTCTGATATAATTTAATATAATAAACCCAAACAATTTTTAATATACACATACTAATGTCCCTCACATCCTACAAAACTTGTTTTTTAAATAATACTTTTATTTTTATTTTATTTTATTTTATAGTTAAAATCAGTAAACCCATAATACACTTATATTGGAACTAAAGAAATCTATTAAACTCTTACATGATTTAATATAATAAAACCAAACTATTTTTAATATACACATACTAATGTCCCTCACATCCTACAAAAGTTGTTTTTTAAATAATACTTTTATTTTTAGTTTATTTTAATTAATAGTTAAAATCAATGAATATGTAATGTGTGTATAAGAGACAAATCTATTAAACTCTTACATGATTTAATATACTAAACCCAAACTATTTTTATTATACACATACTAATGTCCCTCACATCCTACAAAACTTGTTTTTTAAATAATACTTTTATTTTTAATTCATTTTAATTTATAGTTAAAATCAGTAAACCCATAATACTTTTATATTGGAACTAAAGAAATCTATTAAACTCTTACATGATTTAATATACTAAACCCAAACTATTTTTAATATACACATATTAATGTTCCTCACATCCTACAAAAGTAGTTTTTTAAATAATACTTTTATTTTTAATTTATTTTAATTAATAGTTAAAATCAATGAATACGTAATGTGTGTATAAGAGACAAATCTATTAAACTCTTACATGATTTAATATACTAAACCCAAACTATTTTTATTATACACATACTAATGTCCCTCACATCCAACAAAAGTTGTTTTTTAGATACTACTTTTATTTCTACTCTATTTTAATTTACAGTTAAGATCAATGAATACGTAATAAATGTGTACAAGAGATAAATCTATTTAACTCTGATATAATTTAATATAATAAACCCAAACTATTTTTATTATACACATACTAATGTCCCTCACATCCTACAAAACTTGTTTTTTAAATAATACTTTTATTTTTATTTTATTTTATTTTATAGGTAAAATTAGTAAACCCATAATACTTTTATATTGGAACTAAAAAATCTATTAAACTCTTACCTGATTTAATTTAATAAACCCAATTTATTTTTAATCTACACATATTAATGTCCCTCACATCCGACAAACATTGTTTTTTAAATAATACTTTTATTTTTATTTTATTTTTATTTATAGTTAGGATCAATGAATCTATAATACTTTTATATTGGAACTAAAGAAATCTATTAAACTCTGATATCATTTAATATAATAAAACCAAACTATTTTTAAAATACACATATTAAGTTCCCTCACATCCTACAAAAGTTGTTTTAAAAATACTGCTTTTATTTTTATTTTATTTTTATTTATAATGAAGATCAATAAACCTATAAAACTTTTATATTGAAACTAAATAAATCTATTAAACTATGATATGATTTAATATAATAATGTCAAACTATTTTTAGTAAACACATATCAATGTCCCTCACATCCTACAAATGTTGTTTTAAAAATACTTCTTTTTTTTTTTCATTTATAGTTAAAATTTTTATATACATAATACTTTTATATTGGAATTAAATAAATCTATTAAACTCTGATATAATTGTATATAATAAACCCAAACTATTTTTAATATACACATATTAATGTCCCTCACATCCTACATACCTTGTTTTGTAGATACTGCTTTAATTTTTTTTTTATTTTAATTTATAGTTAAGATCAATTGATCCATAATATGTGTATATCAGAGATAAATCTATTAAACTCTAAAATTATTTAATATAATAAAGGCAAGCTTTTTTTGATAAACACATATTAATGTCCCTCACATTCTAAAAACATTGGTTTATAGATACTGCTTCTATTTTTTTAATTTTTTTTATTTATACTTTAGACCACTGAATCCTCAACACTTTTACATTGGACACAAATAAATCTATTAAACTCTAATATAATTTAATATAATGAAGTCAAACTATTTTTAATATAAACATATTAATGTTTCTCACAACCTACAAACCTTGTTTTATAATTACTGCTTTTATTTTTATTTTATTTTTATTTATAGTTAAAATTAGTACATTCATAATACCTTTATATTGGAACTAAATACATTTATTAAACTCTGATAAGATTTAATATAATAAAACCAAACTATTTTTATAAACACACATTATTGTCCCTCACATCCTACAAACATTGTTTTATAGATACTGCTTTAATTTTTTTTATTTTAATTTATAGTTAAGATCATTAAATCCAAAATAAGTGTGTACAAGAGATAAATCTATTAAGTTCTGATATAATTAAATATAATTAACCCACACTATTTTTTATATACACATATTGATGTCCATAACATCCAACAGTTGTTTTGTAGATACTTCTTTTATTTAGATTTTATTTTATTTTATGGTTCAAATCCATAATAAAAAAACCATAATAAGTGTGTATCATAGATAAATCTATTAAACTCAGATTTGATTTAATATAATAAAATAAAACTATTTTTTAAAAACACATATTAATGTCCCTTATATCCTACAAACCTTGTTTTGTAATTACTGCTTTTATTTTTAATTTATTTTAAATTAAAGTTAATATCTGTAAATACATAATAATTGTATATCAGAGATAAATCTATTAAACTCTAAAATAATCTACTATAATAAAGTAAAACTATTTTTTATATACACATATTAATGTCCTTCACATCCTACAAACATTGTTCATAAGATTTATTTATTTCCAGTATAAAAGTATTATGGATATTTTGATCATGATTATAAATTAAAATAAAATAACAATAAAAACAGTATCTATAAAACAAGGTTTGTAGGATGTGAGAGACATTAATATGTAATTAATAAAAATAGTTTGACTTTATTATTTTAAATTATATCAGAGTTTAATAAATTTAACTCTTATACACACTGATTATGGATTTATTATTATGGATTTTAACTATAAATTAAAATAAAATAAAAATATGAGCATTATCTATAAAACAAGGTTTGTAGGTTGTGGGGGACATTAATATGTGTATTTAAAAAATAGTTTGGGTTTATTATATTACATCATATCAGAGTTTAATAGATTTATTTAGTTCCAGTATAAAAGTATTATGTATATAACAATTTTATCTATAAATTAAAAAAAATAAATAAAAGCATTTTCTAAAAAACAGGGTTTGTAGGATGTGAGGGACATTAATATGCATATATTAAAAATAGTTTGGGTTTATTATATTAAATTATATCAGAGTTTAATAGATTTATTTATCTATAGTATAAAAGTATGTATTTTATTGATCTTAACTATAAATTAAAATACAAAAAAAACAGTTTTTTTAAAACAATGTTTGTAGGATTTGAGGGACATTAATATGTGTATATTAAAATTTTTTTAGGTTTATTATATTAAATCATGTCAAAGTTTATTAGATTAAACTCTGATACACACTTATTATGGATTCATTGATCTTAAGTATAAATAAAAAAATAAAAAAAATCTATTAAACTCTGAAATCATTTAATATACTAAACCCAAACTATTTTTATTATACACATACTAATGTCCCTCACATCCTACAAAAAATGTTTTTTTTAAATAATAATTTCATTTTTGGTTTATAATTTGGGTTTATTATATTAAATCATATCACAGTTTAATAGATTTATCTCTGATAACCACTTATTATGGATTTATTGATCTTAAGTATTAATTAAAAAAAAAAAAAAAGCAGTAATTATAAAACAAGGTTTGTAGGATGTGAAGGACATTAATATGCGTATATTAAAAAAACTTTGGGTTTATTATATTCAATGATTTCAGAGTTTAACAGATTTATTTATCTTCAATATAAAAGTATTATGGATTCATTGATCCTAACTATAAACAAAAATAAAATAAAAATAAAAGCAGTATCTATAAAACAAGGTTTGTAGGATGTGAGGGACATTAGTATGTGTATATTAAAAATAATTTGGGTTTATTATATTAAATCATGTAAGAGTTTAATAGATTTTTTAGTTCCAATATAAAAGTATTATGGGTTTACTGATTTTAACTATAAATTAAAATAAATTAAAAATAAAAGTATTATTTAAAAAACAACTTTTGTAGGATGTGAGGGACATTGATATGTGTATATTAAAAATAGTTTGGGTTTCTTATAATAAATCATGTAAGAGTTTAATAGATTTATCTCTTATACACACATTCCGTATTCATTGATCTTAAGTATAAATAAAAAAATAAATAAAAGAGTTATTTAAAAAAACAAGTTTTGTAGGATGTGAGGGACATTAATATGTGTATATTAAAAATAGTTTGGGTTTAGTATATTAAATCATGTAAGAGTTTAATAGATTTGTCTCTTATACACACATTACGTATTAATTGATTTTAACTATTAATTAAAATAAACTAAAAATAAAAGTATTATTTAAAAAACAACTTTTGTAGGTTGTGAGGGACATTAATATGTGTATATTAAAAATAGTTTGGGTTTATTATATTAAATCATGTAAGAGTTAAATAGATTTATCTGTTATACACACTTATTACGTGCATTGATATAAACTATAAATTAAATTAAATTAAAAATAAGAGTATTATTTAAAAAAGAAGGTTTGTAGGATGTGAGGGACATTAATATGTGTATATTAAAAATAGTTTGAGTTTAGCATATTAAATGATATCAGAGTTTAATAGATTTATTTAGTTCCAGTATAAGTGTATTATCAATTCATTGATCATAAGTATAAATTAAAAAAATAAACAAATAAAATTATTATTTAAAAAACAACTTTTGTAGGTTGTGAGGGACATTAATATGTGCATATTAAAAATAGTTTGGGTTTATTATATTAAATCATGTAAGAGTTTAATAGATTTCTTTAGTTCCAATATAAAAGTATTATGAATTCATTGATCCTAAGTATAAATTAAAATAAATTAAAAATAAAAGTAGTATCTATAAAACAACTTTTGTAGGATGTGAGGGACATTAATATGTGTATATTAAAAATAACTTGGTTTTATTATATTAAATCATGTAAGAGTTTAATAGATTTCTTTAGTTCCAATATAAAAGTATTATGGATTCATTAATCTTAAGTATAAATTAAAATAAAATAAAATAAAAAGTATTATGCATTGATATAAACTATAAATTAAAATAAATTAAAAATAAAAGTATTATTTAAAAAAGAAGGTTTGTAGGATGTGAGGGACATTAATATGTGTATATTAAAAATAGTTTGGGTTTATTATTTTAAATCATGTAAGAGTTTAATAGATTTATTTAGTTCCAATATAAAACTATTATGGATTCATTGATCCTAAGTATAAATTAAAATACATTAAAAATAAAAGTAGTATCTACAAAACAACTTTTGTAGGATGTGAGGGACATTGATATGTGTATATTAAAAATAGTTTGGGTTTCTTATAATAAATCATGTAAGAGTTTAATAGATTTATCTCTTATACACACATTCCGTATTCATTGATCTTAAGTATAAATAAAAAATTAAATAAAAGGGTTATTTAAAAAAACAAGTTTTGTAGGATGTGAGGGACATTAATATGTGTATATTAAAAATAGTTTGGGTTTAGTATATTAAATCATGTAAGAGTTTAATAGATTTGTCTCTTATACACACATTACGTATTAATTGATTTTAACTATTAATTAAAATAAACTAAAAATAAAAGTATTATTTAAAAAACAACTTTTGTAGGTTGTGAGGGACATTAATATGTGTATATTAAAAATAGTTTGGGTTTATTATATTAAATCATGTAAGAGTTAAATAGATTTATCTGTTATACACACTTATTACGTGCATTGATATAAACTATAAATTAAAATAAATTAAAAATAAAAGTATTATTTAAAAAAGAAGGTTTGTAGGATGTGAGGGACATTAATATGTGTATATTAAAAATAGTTTGAGTTTAGCATATTAAATGATATCAGAGTTTAATAGATTTATTTAGTTCCAGTATAAGTGTATTATCAATTCATTGATCATAAGTATAAATTAAAAAAATAAACAAATAAAATTATTATTTAAAAAACAACTTTTGTAGGTTGTGAGGGACATTAATATGTGCATATTAAAAATAGTTTGGGTTTATTATATTAAATCATGTAAGAGTTTAATAGATTTCTTTAGTTCCAATATAAAAGTATTATGAATTCATTGATCCTAAGTATAAATTAAAATAAATTAAAAATAAAAGTAGTATCTATAAAACAACTTTTGTAGGATGTGAGGGACATTAATATGTGTATATTAAAAATAGTTTGGTTTTATTATATTAAATCATGTAAGAGTTTAATAGATTTCTTTAGTTCCAATATAAAAGTATTATGGATTCATTAATCTTAAGTATAAATTAAAAAAAAAAAAAAAAAAAAAAGTATTTTATAAAAAACAACTTTTGTAGGTTGTGAGGGACATAAATATGTGTATATTAAAAATAGTTTGGGTTTAGTATATTAAATCATGCAAGAGTTTAATAGATTTATTTAGTTCTAATATAAAAGTATTATGGATTCATTGAACCTAAGTGTAAATTAAAATAAATTAAAAATAAAAGTAGTATCTATAAAACAACTTTTGTAGGATGTGAGGAACATTAATATGTGTATGTTAAAAATAGTTTGGGTTTCTTATATTAAATCATGTAAGAGTTTGATAGATTTATCTCTGATACACACGTGTGCATTGATATAAACTATAAATTAAAATAAATTAAAAATAAAAGTATTATTTAAAAAGGTTTGTAGGATGTGAGGGACATTAATATGTGTATATTAAAAATAGTTTGGGTTTCTTACATTTAATCATGTAAGAGTTTAATAGATTTATCTCTTATACACACATTACGTATTCATTGATTTTAACTATTAATTAAAATAAACTAAAAATAAAAGTATTATTTAAAAAACAACTGTTGTAGGATGTGAGGGACATTAGTATGTGTATATTAAAAATAGTTTGGGTTTAGTATATTAAATCATGTAAGAGTTTAATAGATTTCTTTAGTTCTAATATAAAAGTATTATGAATTCATTGATCCTAAGTATAAATTAAAATAAATTAAAAATAAAAGTAGTATCTATAAAACAACTTTTGTAGGATGTGAGGGACATTAATATGTGTATATTAAAAATATTTTGGTTTTATTATATTAAATCATGTAAGAGTTTAATAGATTTCTTTAGTTCCAATATAAAAGTATTATGGATTCATTGATCTTAAGTATAAATAAAAATAAAAGTATTATTTAAAAAACAACTTTCGTAGCATGTGAGGGACATTAGTATGTGTATATTAAAAATAGTTTGGGTTTAGTATATTCAATCATGCAAGAGTTTAATAGATTTATTTAGTTCCAATATAAAAGTATTATGGTTTCATTGACCTTAAGTATAAATAAAAAAATAAAAAATAAAAAGGATTATTTAAAAAACAACTTTTGTAGGTTGTGAGGGACATTAATTTGTGTATATTAAAAATAGTTTGGGTTTCCTATATTAAATCATGTAAGAGTTTAATAGATTTATTTAGTTCCAATATAAAAGTATTATGGATTCATTGATCATAAGTATAAATTAAATAAATAAATAAATAAAAGTATTATTTAAAAAACAACTTTTGCAGGTTGTGAGGGACATTAATATGTGTATATTAAAAATAGTTTGGGTTTATTTTATTAAATGATATCAGAGTTTAATAGATTTATCTCTTATACACACTTATTACGTATTCATTGATATAAACTATTAATTAAAATAAAATAAAAATTAAATTATTATTTAAAAGGTTGTGAGGGACATTAATTTGTGTATATTAAAAATAGTTTGGGTTTCCTATATTAAATCATGTAAGAGTTTAATAGATTTATTTAGTTCCAATATAAAAGTATTATCAATTCATTGATCATAAGTATAAATTAAAAAAATAAACAAATAAAATTATTATTTAAAAAACAACTTTTGTAGGTTGTGAGGGACATTAATATGTGCATATTAAAAATAGTTTGGGTTTATTATATTAAATCATGTAAGAGTTTAATAGATTTCTTTAGTTCCAATATAAAAGTATTATGAATTCATTGATCCTAAGTATAAATTAAAATAAATTAAAAATAAAAGTAGTATCTATAAAACAACTTTTGTAGGATGTGAGGGACATTAATATGTGTATATTAAAAATAGTTTGGTTTTATTATATTAAATCATGTAAGAGTTTAATAGATTTCTTTAGTTCCAATATAAAAGTATTATGGATTCATTAATCTTAAGTATAAATTAAAAAAAAAAAAAAAAAAAAAGTATTTTATAAAAAACAACTTTTGTAGGTTGTGAGGGACATAAATATGTGTATATTAAAAATAGTTTGGGTTTAGTATATTAAATCATGCAAGAGTTTAATAGATTTATTTAGTTCTAATATAAAAGTATTATGGATTCATTGAACCTAAGTGTAAATTAAAATAAATTAAAAATAAAAGTAGTATCTATAAAACAACTTTTGTAGGATGTGAGGAACATTAATATGTGTATGTTAAAAATAGTTTGGGTTTCTTATATTAAATCATGTAAGAGTTTGATAGATTTATCTCTGATACACACGTGTGCATTGATATAAACTATAAATTAAAATAAATTAAAAATAAAAGTATTATTTAAAAAGGTTTGTAGGATGTGAGGGACATTAATATGTGTATATTAAAAATAGTTTGGGTTTCTTACATTTAATCATGTAAGAGTTTAATAGATTTATCTCTTATACACACATTACGTATTCATTGATTTTAACTATTAATTAAAATAAACTAAAAATAAAAGTATTATTTAAAAAACAACTGTTGTAGGATGTGAGGGACATTAGTATGTGTATATTAAAAATAGTTTGGGTTTAGTATATTAAATCATGTAAGAGTTTAATAGATTTCTTTAGTTCTAATATAAAAGTATTATGAATTCATTGATCCTAAGTATAAATTAAAATAAATTAAAAATAAAAGTAGTATCTATAAAACAACTTTTGTAGGATGTGAGGGACATTAATATGTGTATATTAAAAATATTTTGGTTTTATTATATTAAATCATGTAAGAGTTTAATAGATTTCTTTAGTTCCAATATAAAAGTATTATGGATTCATTGATCTTAAGTATAAATAAAAATAAAAGTATTATTTAAAAAACAACTTTCGTAGCATGTGAGGGACATTAGTATGTGTATATTAAAAATAGTTTGGGTTTAGTATATTCAATCATGCAAGAGTTTAATAGATTTATTTAGTTCCAATATAAAAGTATTATGGTTTCATTGACCTTAAGTATAAATAAAAAAATAAAAAATAAAAAGGATTATTTAAAAAACAACTTTTGTAGGTTGTGAGGGACATTAATTTGTGTATATTAAAAATAGTTTGGGTTTCCTATATTAAATCATGTAAGAGTTTAATAGATTTATTTAGTTCCAATATAAAAGTATTATGGATTCATTGATCATAAGTATAAATTAAATAAATAAATAAATAAAAGTATTATTTAAAAAACAACTTTTGCAGGTTGTGAGGGACATTAATATGTGTATATTAAAAATAGTTTGGGTTTATTTTATTAAATGATATCAGAGTTTAATAGATTTATCTCTTATACACACTTATTACGTATTCATTGATATAAACTATTAATTAAAATAAAATAAAAATTAAATTATTATTTAAAAGGTTGTGAGGGACATTAATTTGTGTATATTAAAAATAGTTTGGGTTTCCTATATTAAATCATGTAAGAGTTTAATAGATTTATTTAGTTCCAATATAAAAGTATTATCAATTCATTGATCATAAGTATAAATTAAAAAAATAAACAAATAAAATTATTATTTAAAAAACAACTTTTGTAGGTTGTGAGGGACATTAATATGTGCATATTAAAAATAGTTTGGGTTTATTATATTAAATCATGTAAGAGTTTAATAGATTTCTTTAGTTCCAATATAAAAGTATTATGAATTCATTGATCCTAAGTATAAATTAAAATAAATTAAAAATAAAAGTAGTATCTATAAAACAACTTTTGTAGGATGTGAGGGACATTAATATGTGTATATTAAAAATAGTTTGGTTTTATTATATTAAATCATGTAAGAGTTTAATAGATTTCTTTAGTTCCAATATAAAAGTATTATGGATTCATTAATCTTAAGTATAAATTAAAAAAAAAAAAAAAAAAAAAGTATTTTATAAAAAACAACTTTTGTAGGTTGTGAGGGACATAAATATGTGTATATTAAAAATAGTTTGGGTTTAGTATATTAAATCATGCAAGAGTTTAATAGATTTATTTAGTTCTAATATAAAAGTATTATGGATTCATTGAACCTAAGTGTAAATTAAAATAAATTAAAAATAAAAGTAGTATCTATAAAACAACTTTTGTAGGATGTGAGGAACATTAATATGTGTATGTTAAAAATAGTTTGGGTTTCTTATATTAAATCATGTAAGAGTTTGATAGATTTATCTCTGATACACACGTGTGCATTGATATAAACTATAAATTAAAATAAATTAAAAATAAAAGTATTATTTAAAAAGGTTTGTAGGATGTGAGGGACATTAATATGTGTATATTAAAAATAGTTTGGGTTTCTTACATTTAATCATGTAAGAGTTTAATAGATTTATCTCTTATACACACATTACGTATTCATTGATTTTAACTATTAATTAAAATAAACTAAAAATAAAAGTATTATTTAAAAAACAACTGTTGTAGGATGTGAGGGACATTAGTATGTGTATATTAAAAATAGTTTGGGTTTAGTATATTAAATCATGTAAGAGTTTAATAGATTTCTTTAGTTCTAATATAAAAGTATTATGAATTCATTGATCCTAAGTATAAATTAAAATAAATTAAAAATAAAAGTAGTATCTATAAAACAACTTTTGTAGGATGTGAGGGACATTAATATGTGTATATTAAAAATATTTTGGTTTTATTATATTAAATCATGTAAGAGTTTAATAGATTTCTTTAGTTCCAATATAAAAGTATTATGGATTCATTGATCTTAAGTATAAATAAAAATAAAAGTATTATTTAAAAAACAACTTTCGTAGCATGTGAGGGACATTAGTATGTGTATATTAAAAATAGTTTGGGTTTAGTATATTCAATCATGCAAGAGTTTAATAGATTTATTTAGTTCCAATATAAAAGTATTATGGTTTCATTGACCTTAAGTATAAATAAAAAAATAAAAAATAAAAAGGATTATTTAAAAAACAACTTTTGTAGGTTGTGAGGGACATTAATTTGTGTATATTAAAAATAGTTTGGGTTTCCTATATTAAATCATGTAAGAGTTTAATAGATTTATTTAGTTCCAATATAAAAGTATTATGGATTCATTGATCATAAGTATAAATTAAATAAAATAAAAATTAAATTATTATTTAAAAAACAAGTTTTGTAGGTTGTGAGGGACATTAATATGTGTATATTAAAATAGTTTGGGTTTAGTATATTAAATCATGTAAGAGTTAAATAGATTTATCTCTTATACACACTTATTATGTATGCATTGATATAAACTATAAATTAAAATAAATTTAAAATAAAAGTATTATTTAAAAAAGAAGGTTTGTAGGATGTGAGGGACATTAATATGTGTATATTAAAAATAGTTTGGGTTTCTTTTATTAAATCATGTAAGAGTTTAAAAGATTTCTTTAGTTCCATTATAAAAGTATTATGGATTCATTGATCTTAATTATAAATTAAAATAAATTAAAAATAAAAGTAGTATCTATAAAATAACTTTTGTAGGATGTGAGGGACATTAATATGTGTATGTTAAAAATAGTTTGGTTTTATTATATTAAATCATATAAGAGTTAAATAGATTTATCTCTTATACACACTTATTACGTATGCATTGATATAAACTATAAATTTAAATAAATTTAAAATAAAAGTATTATTTAAAAAAGAAGGTTTGTAGGATGTGAGGGACATTAATATGTGTATATTAAAAATAGTTTGGGTTTCTTTTATTAAATCATGTAAGAGTTTAATAGATGTATCTCTTATAAACACTTATTACGTATTCATT
This sequence comes from Trichomycterus rosablanca, assembly GCF_030014385.1. Lineage (NCBI taxonomy): Eukaryota > Metazoa > Chordata > Actinopteri > Siluriformes > Trichomycteridae > Trichomycterus > Trichomycterus rosablanca. The sequence goes on along the minus strand of NC_086001.1, from coordinate 17,300,959 downwards.
GATATAAACTATAAATTTAAATAAATTTAAAATAAAAGTATTATTTAAAAAACAAGGTTTGTAGGATGTGAGGGACATTAATATGTGTATATTAAAAATAGTTTGGGTTTATTATATTAAATCATATCATAGTTGAATAGATTTATTTGTCTCCAATATCAAAATATCATGGATTTTTTTATCTTAATTTTAAATTAAAATAACTGACATATATGTTGGGGTAGTTACTCAAAAAAAGTAATCCATTACTCATTACTTATTACTTAACTAAAATTGTAATGGGATTACTTTACTCCCCAGCTAGCACAATCATCTGGCCCAGTTCCCACTTTTCTATCGGCACAGTCGGCCGAGTGTCAGAATCGGCCAGAATCAATGTAGCCAGATCCGGCCCAGTTGTTACCACAGCTGGGTTTGGCTGGTGCTCGTAGAAACGCGTGCGCGCCGACGCTGGTTGTCCGGCTGTGGCCCAGCGTCCAGTCTCTGATTCAGCGCCGGCAGAACAGCGTCACCATGGCAACAGTGCCACGCGAGCTGTTGAAAATGAGAAATCGTTCGTTCGTGTGAGGTAAATAAACGTTTAATCTTAACAACGTTTTACTTAGTAAAATGTAAGCAGAAAGTCTATTAATGAGTTCTGGATTAAGATAGAGAGCAATTTGGAAATGGAAACTGTTAGGTAATGTTATCTAGTGAGTTTCAGGTTAACTGGTAGTCTGAACTGAAACACTTCAGGTAACGTTAGCTAAAAGGCTAACAGTTTCTAGCATTAGACAACAGCAGCTAAATAATTAAAGTTCATTGAATACTGTGGATAACGTAAACTTAAAAGCTACAATAAGCAACAAGAACAACAACAACAATAATAGTAATACAATAATAAGCAACAGACGACCTACCATCTCTGACTACATCCACAAGGTGGACCAACAAAGCAGGTGTGTATAATTTAAGAGTGGACAGTGAGTGGACACGGTATTTGAAAACTCCAGCAGCGCTACTGTGTCTGATCCACTCATACCAGCACAACACACACTAACACACCACCACCACGTCAGTGTCACTGCAGGGCTGAGAATGATCCACCACCTAAATAATACTTGCTCTGAGGTGGCTATGTGGAGGTTCTGACTATTGAAGAATAAGGTAAAAGGGGGCTAACAAAGTATGCAGAGGAACTGATGGACGACAGTGGAACTGTAGAGCTACAAAGTGCACCTATAGATAGATAACTTTATTAATCCCATAGGGAAAGTCAGTAAATGGTTAGTAAACTATATGGTTAGTGGAGCTGATAGAAAAAGAGTATACATACAAGGAGGTGGTTTTAATGTTATGGCTGATCGTATATAATTTTATAACCCAAAGATTGTCCCTTGTATTTTTTGTAGATATTCAAGTGTCCACTACCATCACTGAGCCACATTTGCTTATTCACCTCTCATACATGAGTAAAAACTATGAACACTACTCTGCAGCATCTAACATCCGGCGTAGATCATCAGCCAAGGTCACAAGATCCAGCAAGAAGGTCCTGGGTTCGATCCCCAGGTTGGGCGGTCTGGGTCATTTCTGTGTTGTTTGCATGTTCTCCCCATGTCCGCGCAGGTTTCATCCGGGTGCTCCGGTTTCCTCCCACAGTCCAAAGATATGCAAGTGAGGTGAATTGGAGACACTAAATTGTCCATGACTGTGTTCAATATAACTTTGTGTACTGATGAATCTTGTGTAATGAGTAACTACCGTTCCTGTCATGAATGTAACCAAAGTGTAAAACATGAGGTTAAAATCCTAATAAACAAACAAACAGTACTTCTTTATATTGTATATATATACAGTTAGTTTACTTTTATAATTATTATTTTTATATGCAATTATATGTTGTTTTCTATATATAGTATTCATATAGTCATTTTGGTTCACTTTTGTAATTGGTCTTTATTATTATACTACTTGCTGCAATTATCTTAATAAAATACTTTCTACTGCACAATCTGTAGTTAATCTGTAGCATAAATCTACTATTTTATCTATGAGGATGTGAAAGGAGAAGAAAACGGTAAATAAATGGTATCGTAGTGCTTTGGGGGCAATTCCGGCCCAGTTATGGGAGAGTCGGCGGAGATCTGGCATCCGGATTTGGGCCAGTGTATTTGGCCCGATTCTGGGCAGTCATTCAAAAAGAGTCAGAGCCGACACGGGCTGCTGGTGTTACCGGAGTGTTATTGCAAGGTTGTCTAAAGTTTTCAATAATTTAAAGGTTAGTACAAGGTTCCCTTAAGGTTTCAATAATTTTAAGGTTACGGGAACGTTAGGGGAACGTTCCCACAACTATAATGCACAACCAAACGGGAACGTTCTATTTCCGTAAAGAAAACTTTCCTGGGGAACCAAAGGGCAGCCAAAATGATCCGTTCCCAGAACGTTCTGGGAACCAAAAACTAACGTTCCCGGAACGTTCTGGGAACCAAAAATTGATAGCTGGGCTGCTGTTCAACTCCAGTCCAGTTGGTGGCGCTGGTGCGTCTTAAGTTGTTCTGCCAACCGCCATTAAACATCATAAGAAGAACAAGAAGCTGCTGTGTTTGTACTGTAGAGCCTCATCTGTAAGTAAAATATGTATTTAATTATAACCCTTATATTTAATTATAACTACATTCTAATTAACAATAAAACTAGAGTTCATAATAAAACATCACTGTGATGATTTAAGGAGCTTTAACTCCAGTTTTATTTAAACAAACAAACTATTATCTGCTCCGCTAACTGTTAGCATCACACATGATTCAGTACTGATGAACCGATTCATTGAACCGATGAATCAGTGGATTGTAACGGATTCAGAGTTAATTCATTATTAAATCTAACATTTTGATATAAACGCGTCACATTTTCAGCTTTGTTTACAGTTTGTAATGTTTTATACAAACAGCGAGTTCTTGTAGCTTTGTTTACAGGTTGTTTTACAGGTTTATAGTAAAAGTTAAAAGTATTAGTACAGCACTGTTATTGGGAGTGGATGAGAAACTAGATGTAAAGAACATCAGACTTAATCATTTCACTTTGGGCCACAAAACCACTTCCACCAAACTCAAAGGGTTGTTTCCCAGACAGGGATTAAGGCTTATAGTCCAGGACTACATTTAGCTTTAAATAGAGAATCTCCATTCAAAATGCTGTGTAGTCTAGGACTAGACTTAATCCCTGTCTGTGAAACCAACCCAAAAAGTTCTATTAGAAGTCTTTTCTGTCTGATGCTGCTCAGTCCCACAATAGTTTCAATAATATTTTCACTTTGTTTACAGCCTCACAGCATTAAAAATAATCAGTTAAAACAGTCTGAAAGAGTATTCCTGGATTTCTCTTTAATAGGGAATAAAGTACATTTGTCTATCTGTCTGTCTGCCTGTCAGATCTTTTAATAATGCAGTCAGCAGAAGAGGGACACGTCACCCCCATAGATCTACAAAATGAAGGATTCCAAGAGAAACTAATCAAAAAGGAGGAGGAAGAAGATGGAAGTTACTTCTGTAAGTAAATGTGGAGCAATTTGCCATGTTAGTACAGTACAGTTTGGTTAGTATAGTAGAAATAATAAGAAAATGTGGATAGTGGGATTAGAACCTGTACTGTACCGTACTGTCCTGTGGAGAAGTGCTGATACACTTCAGTCTGGATTAAATCTAAGTACGGTAGTATTTATTTGTGGTAACGAAAACCCACAACCTTCAGTTTCCTCCAGTTGTTGAGTTTCTTCTTCACATATTGATGAATTTCAGGTGAAGGATCTTTAATCCCTGTGGAACACATCACCTCTGAGGAACACCTCACCCCAGTGGACCGACAGTGTGGAGGTTTCCAGATGAAGCCTGTGAAGAAGGAAGAACCTGAAGATAAAGATGAACTCAGTAAGATATTTTTTATCTTGAGTAAAATAAGATTTGGATTGAATAGAATCAGAGGAACCTGGGATGAAGCATCATACAGTGAAAGCTTGTATTGTGCTCATGCAGATCAGTGTGAGCAGGAAATGATGAATGCAGGATGAATCACATTACAGGACTTTAGCATCAGATCTCAGTTTAACAATTACTAACAGTATTTATTATTTATTATTATTTTATTATTTATACTGTTATAAATGTATTTGATTATTTATAATATTATAAATGGATTTGATTATTTTCTGCTTCAGAACTGAACAAGGATTTCTGCTGCTCCTCGTGTCCACGTTCCTCTCCAACCCAAAATCAGCTCCACAATCACATCAAGAGCTGCAACCATGATAAATATGAGACTCTGGTGAAGATTAAGACTGAACATGAGGATCTGACACCCACCAGTAGCTCCAGTAATCAGCAAACGTCCTCTGGTACTGTCAGCATTAACACCTCTCTCAGTCCCACACAGGAAGAAGGAAACGTCTGCTCACAGTGTGGGAAGAGCTTCAGTACCCGGAGTTCTCTCAAAATACACCAGCGCATTCACACAGGAGAGAAACCGTATCAGTGCTCACAGTGTGGGAAGAGCTTCAGTACCCGGAGTGCTCTCAAAATACACCAGCGCATTCACACTGGAGAGAAACCATATCGGTGCTCTCATTGTGGAAAGAGTTTCAATAGACAGAGTGCTTTCAAAATACACCAGCGCATTCACACTGGAGAGAAACCGTATCAGTGCTCACAGTGTGAGAAGAGTTTTATTAGACAGATTGAGCTCAAAATACACCAGCACTTTCACACTGGAGAGAAACCGTATCAGTGCTTACAGTGTGGAAAGAGTTTTAATACAAAGAGTGATCTGAAAAAACACCAGCAAATTCACAATGGAGTTAAACCATATCAGTGCTCACAGTGTGGAAAAAGTTTTAATCAACACAGTAATCTAAAAAGACACCAGCGCATTCACATTGGAGTGAAACTGTATCAGTGTTCACTGTGTGGGAAGAGTTTTATTGAACAGAGTGCTCTCAAAATACACCAGCGCATTCACACTGGGGAGAAACCATATCAGTGCTCACAGTGTGAGAAGGGCTTTAATAGACAGAGTGATCTGAAAAGACACCAGCGCATTCACACTGGAGAGAAACCATATCAGTGCTCAGAGTGTGGGAAAAGTTTTACTGAACAGAGTAATCTCAAATTACACCAGTACATTCACACTGGAGAGAAACCATATCAGTGCTCACAGTGTGGGAAGAGTTTTAATACACAGAGTTATCTCAAAACACACCAGCGCATTCACACTGGAGTGAAACCGTATCTGTGCTCACAGTGTGGGAAGAGTTTTATTACACAGAGTAAACTCAAAACACACCAGCGCATTCACATTTTACAGAAATGATGCTCACAGTTTTGGAGCTGCTTTGCTCATTTATCAGCACTTGGACACAAGTGTGACTCATCAGATTGTACCAAACAAGCTAAAATATAAAAATACAAAATATAGTGAGTGAGTGAGTGTTGGGGAGAAATGTTTAGCAATGAATGAATTATACTGTGTAATTAATAGGTCATTAATTACACAGTAAACATGTATAAGTAAATAGTAATAATAAAAGTATAAATCTTTAGGTTAAACTATTACTGGGAAATAATGTGATTATCTATAGTGGAGTGAATGGTGGGTAGAACCAGGAGGTTTAGAGCCTGATGTAAGTGAATGCTATCAGTTAATAGTGGAAGTGAATTGAAAATAAAAGGTATTGGATGAACTAGCATATATTGGTCTTAGTGATGCTTTGCTTGATTGGTTTTCTTCATACATTTCTAGACGTGTACAGTATGTTCACAGTAACTCCTGTTACTAGTGGTGTCCCTCAGGGCTCTGTCTTGGGGCCTTTACTATTTATAATTTACCTGCTTCCCATTGGACGAATCTTTAGGAAATGCAACATTCAATTTTATTGTAATGCGGACGACACCGAGCTATACCTGTCCACTGTGCTCACGGCTACTCTTCCTCCTTCATCTCTCTCTGATTGTCTAATAGAATTAAAAACATGGTTCTCTTACAATTTTCTTACATTAAACTTCCACAAGACGACACAAGAACAGTTTTAACCCAGGCAAGACAAGATAAAGTAGACATAGATACATACAGTGGGGCCAAAAAGTATTTAGTCAGCCACTGATTGTGCAAGTTCTCCTACTTAGAAAGATGAGCGAGGTCTGTAATTTTCATCATAGGTACACTTCAACTATGAGAGACAAAATGAGAAAAAAAATCCAGGAAATCACATTGTAGGATTTTTAAAGAATTTATTTGTAAATTATGGTGGAAAATACGTATTTGGTCAATAACAAACAAGCAAGATTTCTGGCTCTCACAGACCTGTAACTTCTTTTTTAAGAAGCTCTTCTGTCCTCCACTCGTTACCTGTATTAATGGCACCTGTTTGACCTCGTTATCTGTATAAAAGACACCTGTCCACAGCCTCAAACAGTCAACCATGGCCAAGACCAAAGAGCTGTCGAAGGACACCAGGAAGAAAACTGTAGACCTGCACCAGGCTGGAAAGAGTGAATCTACAATAGGCAAGCAGGTTGGTGTGAATAAATCAACTGTGGGAGCAACTGTAAGAAAATGGAAGACATACAAGACCATTGATAATCTCCCTCGATCTGGGCCTCACGCAAGATCTCAGCAAAAATCCCAGAACTACACGGAGGGACCTGATGAATGACCTGCAGAGAGCTGGGACCAAAGTAACAAAGGCTACCATCAGTAACACACTACACCGAGAGGGACTCAAATCCTGCAGTGCCAGGCGTGTCCCCCTGCTTAAGCCAGTACATGTCCAGGCCCGTCTGAAGTTTGCCAGAGAGCATATGGATGATCCAGAAGTGGACTGGGAGAATATCATGTGGTCAGATGAAACCAAAATGGAACTTTTTGGTAAAAACTCAACTCGTCGTGTTTGGAGGAAGAAGAATGCTGAGTTGCATCCCAAGAACACCATACCTACTGTGAAGCATGGGGGTGGAAACATCATGCTTTGGGGCTGTTTTTCTGCAAAGGGGACAGGACGTCTAATCCGTGTTAAGGGAAGAATGAACGGGGCCATGTATCCTGAGATTTTAAGCCAAAACCTCCTTCCATCAGTGAGAGCATTGAAGATGGGATGTGGTTGGGTCTTCCAGCATGACAATGATCCCAAACACACCTCTCAGGCAACGAAGGAGTGGCTCCGTAAAAAGCATTTCAAGGTCCTGGAGTGGCCTAGCCAGTCTCCAGACCTCAACCCCATAGAAACTTTGTGGAGGGGGTTGAAAGTCCGTGTTGCCCAGTGACAGCCCCAAAACATCACTGCTCTAGAGGAGATCTGCATGGAGGAATGGGCCAAAATACCAGCTACAGTGTGTGCAAACCTGGTGAAGACTTACAGGAAACGTTTGACCTCTGTCATTGCCAACAAACGTTATGTTACAAAATATTGAGTTGAACTTTTGTTATTGACCAAATACTTATTTTCCACCATAATTTACAAATAAATTCTTTAAAAATCCTACAATGTGATTTCCTGGATGTTTTTTCTCATTTTGTCTCTCATAGTTGAAGTGTACTTATGATGAAAATTACAGACCTCTCTCATCTTTCTAAGTAGGAGAACTTGCACAATCAGTGGCTGACTAAATACTTTTTGGTCCCACTGTAATACCTACTGTTGCAATTAAAAACACATATGTGTTAAATATTGCATAAATAACTCAAATATAGTAATAAATAAATTGTAGATGTACATGGTGTCCCTAAAGTCTGGACACATCGGTAAAATGCATTTGTTCAATAAATTTCAGTACTTTTGAACTATTACTTCAATACTATTTTCAACAATATTTTTTTGATTAGAATATTATTCAATAATGTTTTACTGTGTTTTTCACTATTTGAGATGTGATATGTACAGGTATGTGTGTGTATTTTAGTAAACATATTTCCTGTGTCCATGTGTGTGTCCAACACATATATTACATAAGATTACATCAAATCACAGCCGGAATAAGAAGTACACAATGAAAAATAAGATAAAAATGAAGTAGAAATTGCTTGAGGGATTAAAAGTAATATAAATAAAATATAACTAAAAATAAAAATAGCAAGATTTTTACAAACATTAAGAGATAGTTAGAGAGAAGTTTTTAAGCAGTGTGCAAAATAAGTATTTGATACACTGTCAATTTTGCAAGTTTTCTCACCTACAAAGAATGGAGAGGCCTGTAATTTTTATCGTAGGTACTGTACACTTCAACTGTGAGAGACAGAATAAAAATTAAAAAAAAATTCCAGATAATCACATTGTATGATTTTTAAATAATTCATTTGCATTTTATTGCATAAAATAAGTATTTGATACAATGGAAAAACGGAAGTAAATATTTGGTACAGAAACCTTTACAGAGGTCAGACGTTTCCTGTAGTTCTTGACCAAGTTTGCACACACTCCTCCATACAGATCTTCTCTAGATCTTTCAGTTTTCGGGGCTGTCGCTGGGCAGCATTGAGTTTCAGCTTCCTCCAAAGATTTTCTATTGGGTTCAGGTCTGGAGACTGGCTAGGCCACTCCAGGACCTTGAAATGCTTCTTATGGAGCCACTCCTTAGTTGCCCTGGCTGTGTGTTTCGGGTCATTGTCATGCTGGAAGACCCAGCCACGACCCATCTTCAATGCTCTTACTGAGGGAAGGAGGTTGTTGGCCAAAATCTCACTATACATGACCCCATCCATCCTCCCTTCAATACGGTGCAGTCGTCCTGTCCCCTTCGCAGAAAAGCACCCCCAAAGTATGATGTTTCCACCCCCATGCTTCACGGTTGGGACGGTTGTACTTATACCCTTTCTTCCTCCAAACACGGCGAGTGGAGTTGATACCAAAAAGCTCTATTTTGGTCTCATCTGACCACATGACCTTCTCCCATGCCTCATCTGGATCATCATTGTTTCTTCCATTTTCTAATAATTGTGCCAACAGTTGTTGCCTTCTCACCAAGCTGCTTGCTATTGTCCTGTAGCCCATCCCAGCCTTGTGCAGGTCTACAATTTTGTTCCTGGTGTCCTTAGACAGCTCTTTGGTCTTGGCCATGGTGAAAGGTTGAAGTGTGGTTGATTGAGTGTGTGGACAGGTGTCTTTTATACAGGTTATGAGTTCAAACAGGTGCAATAAATACAGGTAATGAGTGCAGAATAGGAGGGCTTCTTAAAGAAAAACTAACAGGTCTGTGAGAGCCAGAATTCTTGCTGGTTGGTAGGTGATCAAATACTTATTTCATGCAATAAAATGCAAATTAATTATTTAAAAATCATACAATGTGATTTTCTGGCTTTTTTTTTTCTTGGATTCTGTCTCTCCCAGTTGAAGTGTACCTACGATAAAAATTACAGGCCTCTCCATTCTTTGTAGGTGGGAAAACTTCGAAATCAGCAGTGTATCAAATACTTATTTTCCTTACTGTAAAGGATGAAATGTGATCTATTATTTATATGTACAACAATGAATGTGATATTTGGATAATATTAAGAGAAGGTTGAAAACATACACCCTGTATGAATTCCCAAATAGAATACATTCCATTTTTATTTCAAATTATGGTTAATTGTCCAGACTTTAGGGACACCCTGTATTGTTGGACTTTTATTTTAAAGCAGTATTTGCTGAGTCGCTCCCGTTACACTGTACATCTGTCAAAATGATCGGATTTGGCCTGTACTGCATCTTTACCTGGTGTCAACGGTGTAAATGTAATATGGAATATTTTAGTCTTTATTAAACACACAAACTTTCACCCAGATTCAAAATACATTACTGATAACTATATAGAACTTTGTTTAAGTTAATAATGGCTTTGCTTGTAAAATGCTGATGACGTCTCTTTTTTTTTTTAGTAGTGAAATCTATCTGGTTGGTGTTTGGAACTAGAAGCACGAATTGGTTAAAAGTCAGAAATGATTTAATTAAAAACAAAAAACAGAAGCAAAATCCAGATTTATTGAAAGTTTATTGACATTAAGTTCCACATGTTTAGTTGTTACACAGCTGTAAAGTACACTACACTGCAAAAAATGTGGAGTAAGATTTACTTAAAAAACTTAGGAACGTTTTTCCACGTACAAACTGCTAGTAAATTTAACAGACCATATAATCAAGTGAAAGTTACTTACAATTCTAATTGCTACACACTGCTTCAAGTATATTTTAATAGCTGTATCTTAGTAGATTTTACTCAAACAACGCAGCACTATATTAAACCATAGCTTATAAAATGCTATATATTATTAAAATGCTAAATAATTTTACATTATTCAATTAAACACATTAAAAGCAACTATAACAGACAGACAACATTTTTTGTCAAACTTTTTTATTTGTTTTGCTCAATTAATGGAAATGCATTTTCACTTACAGTTCAGTGGACAAAATGTCTTTCAAACAGCGTGTTTTCTGAAGTCTTGCTCGCTACACAAAAGTTAAAACTGAAATGGAAAACAAACTAAAAAAGTGTCACAGTGTAAGGACAAAATAAATGATATCAATCCTTCAAACATTTTTTCTGAAAACTTGCAGTAAAAAATAAAAATAGAATGTCACTTTTGTAACACTCACTGATTCGACTCAGTGTATCGGAGCTTGTATTGAAGTCCCTACCGTCACGTGACTATGACATCAGAAGCTTCGAAAACGTCAATGAACCACCAGAAATGGGTGGGACTGATTCAAAGCTTTGGTGCTGTCCCTTATCTCACTGACTATTTAAGAGACAGTAAAACCCCTGATCACTCTTTGAGTCTCAGAGAATTGTACATGACAAATTTCAACGCAACGTTTTAATAAGTAAAGATAATTATTTGCAGAATAAAAATATTTAGTGATCCATTAAACTACCAAGGGTTCGTATGTTTTAGTGTTCAGCAGCTGCAGGCTGCAATAAATTTTTAAAGCCACCAGGTGTCACTCTGCTGTGATGTCAACTTTCAATGCTTCAATGCTTCAAATCATTTTCAGCACAATCAGGAAGAAGCTTCAAAAGCTTCAGTGAGGCTTCATCTGCCCATCACTAAAAGAAACACTCGCTCCAGGTGTAGTTCTCCTCCTGAACTCATCTTTCACCTAAGACAAAGATTAAAAAAATAACATTATAAGTTAGTAATTATAACGTTTATGTAGACCTCAGAATGTTATGTTACATATTATAATTAATTTTACTTTCTGAAGGTTTGCTTACAGGTCGCCTAATAATGCACATTTGTATTTGAAAGACCCGGGACTACAGCCTCAGACAGATTTATCTTTAAGTAGCAAAATGGGCTTTCATAATCATGAGACAAAATAACTATTTTAGAACCAATGTTTTAAGCCCACGTGCATTAAACGGAACAAGTTATCCCGATTAATATAACTACATAACATGAATTCTGCCATGCAAACAGACGCTAATTTGGAGTCAATAGTGTAGAAAGTTAAACAACTTTTTAAATATTTATAATATTAACTGGCACGGTAATATTTTTTTTTTAAATAACAACTTACCATAAAACAGTCCCCTTTGGCCAAAGTATGTCCTCAACAACCGAAAAACTTCGAGAAGACTTAAGAAGATTCAAAAATCAGCAGCTCGTTTTGCACTCTGTGCATGTCCGAACTTGCCAGGCAATGTGCATGCGTGGAACATATAGTAATATTTACCAGAAGCTTTCAGTTTTGCTTTGCTTCAATCCAAGAAATAAAAAACATAGTTAAATTTACTTGGTATTTAGAATAAAATTTACTAATGTATTTGATGACAAATAGTTACAAAGAAACACAGAGTAACACACTAAATTATATGTGAAATTCTTAAGTAGCAAGACTGTACTAGAATATTCTTGTATAAAGTACTCTATTTACTGAGTCAAAAAATCATTTTTTGCAGTGTAGTCCACTAATGCTGACATTTAGGGATTCAGGGTGTGAAGCAGTGCTAATAGTTAGTCAAGGATCTGATTGGCTGATGTCCAAGGTGGGAGGAGATGACTGATATAGCATAGCCTTTGTGAGGTGCACTTGTCAGGGCACTCTCAGTGCTGGTCCCAAGCCTGAATAGATGGTTGCACCAAGAGGAGCAGATCCGCTGCTGCGACCACTAAACACTGGAACAGCTGAAAGGAAAACATTGCTTATGTAGCAGGATGGGGTTTTGTGTTGATTTAATCTAAATTGCTCTCCAGCTGAGGATGATTTGTAGGTACCTTTAAATTGCTGGGCGGTCCTTTCCCATGCTATAAGTATGGGTATTGGTTGGCTACCTGTGGTGCACTTCCTGCTGTTTCCTCTTCCGGGGCATCTGACGTCCATGCCGGCGGCGTTCAGCATGGACGGATTCGACTTTGTGTCTCCCGGTGAATCGCTTCTTAACGATTAAAAGCCATGTGGGCTTGTGTTTGTAGTACCGGTGCTATGTTGCGGGTTTTCTCTGCGTTTCTGTTGGCGTGTTTCGCCTCCAGTCAAATGGAAATAGTGGCCACATTACACTACGGTGACTACGGTAGCTGTTGTGCCCGCTGGTCTGTACTCTGACTTCCACTGCGTGGAAAACTGCATTGCTGTATCCTTGTAGGTATACGATTTATTTTTAAATTGGTCATCGTGTGAGTTGATCATTTTAAGTGTTGTGTATTTTATAGGTCCTTTAGCCTGGATCGTGCTGGCTCGGTTCCAGTTTCCTGAGTGCTGCTGTTTTGCCTGAGAGACTGTTTTGCCTGCATTTGGTTTTGCCTAAAGAGACGGTTTTGCCGGCAATAGTGTTCTGCTGGAACTACTGTTTTGTCTGGATTGCTGTTTTGCCTAAACTGTTTGGTCGGACTTTGTCATTTTTGTCTACATTACTGTTCTGTCTGATTCGTATTTTGAGTTATTGTTTTGTATAAATACATTTTGTTTATATAATTGTTTCCATTTATTTTGATTTATGGTGTATTGTATTGGAGAATTATTTGTTTTCTTTCTTTTCCTCTGGCTGGACAGGAGCTGTGGGCCAAAGCAGGAGGCAGACAGACTTTGGTGGTGGAACCTCTTTCACGTGCCCTGCAGTTTAGAGCACGTTGGGTGTTATTGAGGTGTGCGGTGTGATCACGTGTGGTGTGTAGTGTAGGAGATTTCTTTACTTCCATATTTTCTGCTGTGGTGGTAAGCCCTCAGCCCTGTTCCTTCCTGTCTCAGTCTTGTTTATAAATTGTAAATGGACCCATAGAGTATTAAATGTGATGTGGCTAATCATTTTATACTAATTGTGTCTGTCTCAGAACGTGGCTTGTCATGTGGAAACTTTTTAATAATTGTTAATAAAACAATTGTTAATGAAATTGACTAAATGTTGGAAGTACGTCTCTGGTCTCTAAGTGTGTTTGAACCTGGGTGTCTTTCTTTCAGGGCCTTAAGTGCCCGTTATATAAATATTTCCTAGGGGTGAAATTCCCCTGGGTGGCGTTGTCGAGCAACTTTAACCTAAACTTTAACTAAACCACACCACGTCCAAATGACCACTCCGTCACAATCTGGCGTTGTCGGCAGGATTCACTTTTGAGAACCAGAGACGTAGGGTCCTTTTTGTGTTTATGTGGTAATTTTGGTTGTAATAAGGATTTAAACTTTAGTTCTATTCAAGGCAAAACAGCAGCACTTCTTTGAGGGACTGGATAGTTTTAATGCTGTTCTGAGTTTTGGTGCAGCTTGCCCTCTGTTCGGATGGAGGAGGAGATACAGCGACTCAGAGACCTAGTGTCGCGGCTTAAGGCTGATAGCGAACGGCTACGTCAGGAAAGGGTTGCTGTTTTAACTTTCTTGGGGCCTAGTTGTCCCTCTCATCAGGGGCATGTCATCTGTCAAAGATGCCAACAGCCAGGTTATTTGGCACATGAGTGTGATGGGAAATATGTTTTTCCTTCTTCTAGGATTCTGTCCTGTTAGATACTGATTCCATGGTGTCTACAGTAACAGTTTTTCTTAGTAGTTTGAACCTTGGGGTCATGATCTCCAGTCTAGTCATTGGTTACAGCTTCAGGCCGCCAATGGGCTGGATATCCCACACATAGGGTATCTAGAACTGGATGTCATGCTGTGCAGTAAGGTGATGCTTCACTGGGGTCCTGGTTGTGAAGGATTCTCCTGGTGTTTCGTTTGAAGTCCCTGGTGACTTGGGGATGCATATTATCTGATGTTATCAGAAGCTTGTTGGGTTACATGGTCCCTTTTATTTTTTTCGATTTGCCTTCAGGACGCATGCTCCTGGTCCAGGTATTAAGGCCTTGTAGCAGTGTTATTAGTTTGCGACCCAAGTTCCTTGAGACCCTATGGGTACCGTAAAGGTTTGAGGTACTCTGGTGTTGCATATACCTGGTGATGTGATAGTTGGTTGCCAAGATTCGGGACAGGAGTCCTACAGTTTCATGGCGTTTAGGCCAAATAAGCTTGGCTATTTATTTTAGTGTTGGAACCATCCTGTCATGGGTTGGAAAACCTACAGTGGCACCTGTGGAAGACGTTTAGGTCCTAGATGCACCCTGAGACAGATTTTAGTTTTTGGATTCTTCTAGTCTGTCATCTTTGTGTCGGACTGGTTGTTTAATGGTCGGTCCTCTTAGTTTGGCTCATCGTCGGGCCGACGATGCAAAATGTTGGGGTGGATTGTAGCAGGATGGGGTTTTGTGCTGATTTCATCTAAATTGCTCTCCAGCTGAGGATGATTTGTAGGTACCTTTAAATTGCTGGGCGGTCCTTTCCCATGCTATAAGTATTGGTATTGGTTGGCTACCTGTGGTGCACTTCCTGCTGTTTCCTCTTCCGGGGAATCTGACGTCCGTGCCGGCGGCGTTCAGCATGGACGAGTTTGGCTTCGTGTCTCCCAGTGAATCGTTTCTTAACGATTAAAAGCCATGTGGGCTTGTGTTTGTAGTACCGGCGCTATGTTGCAGGTTCTCTCTGCGTTTCTGTTGGTGTGTTTCGCCTTCAGTCGAGTGAAAATAGCGGCCACATTACACTACTGTGACTATGGTAGCTGTTGTGCCCGCTGGTCTGTACTCTGACTTTCACTGCGCGGAAAACTGCATTGCTGTATCCTGGTCCTTTAGCCTGGATCGTGCTGGCTCAGTTCCAGTTTCCTGCATGCTGCTGTTTTGTCTGGATTACTGTTTTGTCTACATTACTGTTTTGCCTAAACTACTGTTTGGTCGGACTTTGTCATTTTTGTATTAGTGTTTTGTCTGAGTCATATTTTGAGTTATTGTTATAAATTTTTTTTATATCATTGATTGTGTTTATTTATTTTGATTTGTGGTTTATTTTATTGAAGTATTGTTGTATGTGTATTTTCTATTTTTGTCTTTTGTTTGTGTGGTGTAAGGGGGCTGCAAGAGACTAGGGACCCTGTGCTTACCTCATTGAGAGAGAGAAGCGAGAGAGATAAGTGTCCTTTGCCTCTTGAGCTAATAATTATCATTGGTTTCTCCCCCCTTTACCACCTGTTTTTATAATTATTTATTTCTCCTTTTTTCCTCTGGCTGGACAGGAGCTGTGGGCCAAAGCAGGAGGCAGACGGACTTTGGTGGTGGAACCCTTTTCACTTGCCCTGCAGTCTAGAGCACATTGGGTGTTATTGAGGTGTGCGGTGTGATCACGTGTGGTGTGTAGTGTAGGAGATTTCTTTACTTCCATATTTCCCGCTACCGTGGTAAGCCCTCAGCCCTGTTCCTTCTGCCTCAGTCTTGTTTATAAATTGTAAATGGACCCGTAGAGTATTAAATGTGATGTGGCTAATCATTTTATACTAATTGTGTCTGTCTTAGAACGTGGCTTGTCATGTGGAAACTTTTGTAAACAATTGCTAATAAAAATTTATTAAGTGTTGGAAGTACGTCTCTGGTCTCCAAGTGTGTTCGAACCTGGGTGTCTTTCTTTTGGGGCCTTAAGTGCCTGTTATATAAATATTCCTAGGGGTGAAATTCCCCTGGGTGGCGTTGTCGAGCAACTTTAACTAAACCACCAGTGCACCACTCCGTCACGTGTGCATGCTTATGAATATTAACAGAATTGACACGTATGTTAGACACGTATAGATCCATGAAGTGATGTAGACACACATATTAACTCCTTAGCAATAGTAATGATACGCTATGTGGCAAAAATTATTTGGACACCTTACCATGAGCTTGTTGGATCTCATTTCAAAAAACAAACAGTATTAAAAT